>NC_067145.1:64280358-64547858 GCF_903995435.1 Acomys russatus
ATGGGGGTTCTGTGTTATTAAAAGACCCTGGCTTACGGGTGCACACCTTTAATCCCAGCACTCGGGAGGCAGAGGCTGGCAGATCGCTGTGAGTTCAAGGCCAGCCTGGTCTACAAAGGGAGTCCAGGACAGCCAAGGCTACATAGAGAAACCCTGTATCGAAAAACAAACAAACAAACAAAACCCCCCAAAACAAAACAAACAACAACAAAAAGACCCTGGCTTATAAAAGAGGTCGGTAGTAACAAAAGAGCTGACACTTGAGGTTGTTTTCTGGGGTCCACGCCCATACACACACGCATTGCACCTGCACACATATGTGCACCCTCACCCTCATACACACACCCACTAACTCCCTCCACACTAATACTAAACCTATTTTGAAGTTAAACTATTCGACATATCAATATATGCACACAATTAGAACAATGACTGATACATGACAAGTACTATATAAATATAAGCTAAATATTTTCAATTAATTCTTACTAAAAAGCAACAAGCCCAAGGAAAGATACTTAACTTTTTTTGTTATTAATGAGATGTAAATTAAAACCACAGGAAGCTACCACTTCATGGATGGCTAGCAGGCTGCCCGTTGATAAAACGAAACAGAAAAGTGGGTATGAGACTTGTGAAGAAACTGACACTCCCGAGTACTGCTGGCAGGCATGTGAATTGGCCACTTTGTAAAACGATCCAGAAGTTCTCCAAATGTTAAGCCTAGCAACATTATATGACCCACAATTTCAATCCCAGGTCTTTATTATTGAGAGATCACACATCCATGGAAATCTTGTACATCGTTATTCATAGCATCATCACACCGCACTAGCTAATAAGTGAAGACAACTCAAAATCCAGCAATTGATGAATGAATCATTCATTAAAAGATTAAAGAAATGGGAAATGAAATATGAGATAATATAAATGGAGCTAAAAAAATTGCCTTTGTTAAAGAACCCCAGGGCCCCAGCAGCCGTGTTCTGTGTCTACTTCATGTGTATGACACATTCAGTGTAGATGAGCCCAGAGCTGGGGGACAGAGAAGATGGCTGTGAGAACACAGTATGTACAGAGCTTCCTTAGGGGGCAAGGAAAATTTCATGAAGCAAGGGAGAGGTGACAAGGGCTGTGTCACAAATGTGCTAGACATCACCGAACTGTACACGTTGAAACATTCAATGGCTATTTTTATGCTGCGTTAATTTTCTCATAAAATAGACAAGCCAATGGACACAAAACCCCAATTATTCTTGCATAAGTCAAGAATAATTATTATTTCAGGTTTTTTTAAACATAAAAATTCTAGGGTAAAAAAAGGTTAAGTAACTTGTTTCAGATTTTCTAAGTGGCTAAACTGGGAGCCAAAGTAATAACCTAGGCATTCTGATGCCAGAGCACACACGCAAACCACACACGCAAACCACACACGCAAACCACACACGCAAACCTCACATCAATACTCCTTCTGTTATTTCTTCCTTCTATCCTTTGGTTCAGCACATGGGATGCTAAAAGCTAGGCCTCGTCTCTAAAGGGGGAAGTGTGGAGAAGGAAAAAGGTGACCCAATATGTACTGAAGAACAAACGCACTCATGTGTAAGGCGAAAAAACAATACCAGAGGGTTGTGCAATATTGTGAAATCATGGTAAATATGCCTGTTGCTGACAGCCACCAAAAACTGATCAGTGAGTCTGACTCTGGAGCCTTCTTCCTGTCTCATAGAACGACCCAGCGAGTTGTAGAGTACATTTACCTGAAGTCACCTGGCTCTTGGGAAACAACAAGAATTATGAAGGGATACAGTGTGCCTTGTGTGCCAGCCTCACTATCAGAAGGATGAGCTACGTTGGTTCGTATACACAACAGGGAACTCAAGTTCTTCTGAAGCAGTGCACCAAGCGTCCTCCAAGGCAAGTTCAAATCCAGGGTAAATAAGAGAGCTAAGACTTTGTTCAGGTGCTGTCAGGGCATGGGTGAAGGCCCGTGGAAAACCAGACAACTCCATTGTCTGACACGCTCACTGGTTTAACCTCTGTTAACAGCCAGGCTTTCTAGTCTTCGTTCATTAGTATTGTCCAACTGCCTTCCAGGTCTCCGCATGAACCACCTGAGGCAAAATGGATGTACTCTGAGTAATATGAGATGTTACCCTCAAAGGAACCTTGCGTATTGCTGAATAATAATAATTTAAAAAATGCTTTCAATAAAAACAAAAGATACATCCTAGCTAAGTGTCCACGGGCGCTGTTCTAGTTTGCCTTCTGTTGTTATGATAAAATACCGATCAAAAGCAGACTGTGGAGGGAGGGGCTTATTTGGTTGAGACATCCGGAACACAGTCCATCATGTAGGGAATTCAGGGCAGGGGCTCAAGACAGGAAGAGGCACAGGCCGTGGAGGAGTGATGGTGCTCACTGGCTTGCCAGCCTGCTGATTTATATTCCTTGGACCACCTGCCCGGGGGTGGCACTGCCTACATTGGGCTAGGCTGTCCCAGAGCAACGATTAATCAAGAAAATGATCCACAGCCTTGCTTCCAGGCCAAGCTGATGGCGGCAATGCCTCAGCTGAGCCTCCTTCTTGCCCGGTGACTCTCAACAAAAACTAACCAGCACAGTCCACTTTGGTATTATTTAGATACGTTTGAGAATAATATTTCATTTTTACCTTGAGTTTTATTTTATGCACATACACACATGACTGTTTTATACCTTGTATTCCTTTAATTTTTATTCTTAGGGAGCAAATACCCCACATATTAGTTGGTGTACCACCACATAGATTAGATATTTAGGTTCCAAATGGAAACTCAAAATATTTTTTATTGGGGCTAGGAAGACAGCTTAGCTGGTGAAGCGTTTGCCTTGCAAGCACAAGGACACAATTTGGTCTCAGAACCAATATTAACAAAATTCTGGCTGTGGATGTAATCCTGGGACTAGAAAGGCGAAAACGGATCCCAGGGGTTCACTGGCAGCTTAGCTTGCTTGTCAGTTTCTAGGCCAAGGGGAGACTGTCTCTCATACAAAGGCAGAGCCATCTGAGGAGTGGCAGCTGAGCTTGTCTGACATCATATTCACACACACACACACACACACACACACACACACACACACACACACACCCCTATGCATGTGTTCTCTCTCTCTTCCTCCCCTCTCTTTCTCTCTTTCCCATCTCTCTCATGTTTTTACCATGTCTTTACCTACATGGTATGTTGAGACATCACTATGTCTCATATTAATACTGAGACAAGCAACTGAAAGGCATTTGTTCATGTATTTTTTGCTTATTTGTTTTTTTTTTTTTCATTAGCAACTCTACATTTGCCACCCTCCTGGCTCCTACCTTACTTTCAAGGCTCTTCATCAGCCTCTGGTAGATGGTGGAAGATTTAGAGACATATGAAGGCTGCCTGTTCTCCAGAAAGTGTCTCCAGTCAAGTATGTGCTCCCAAAGAGCCCAAGCTTTTACTGGTTCTATCAAGTTCTAATTCTCTGGAGGTTGGCTCCTGTCAGTGTGCTGAAGGGAGTCTATTTATTTGGGGGACTTGAGGGAAGTTTCTGCTAAGATAATTCTTAGTAAACCTCTTATGAAATGTCAGCTCCTCAGAGGAGCTTTGCCACTGCCATGTCTCTTTCCTTACTTCTCCACCCTCCCCTCCTTACTGGTTTCATCCCACCCAGGGATGATTTTACCAAGAGCCCCTATATCCTAGATGCTGTGTGAGGTACTTTGAACATGATCTTTGAATTTCCAAGTGTACAATATTCTGTGGTTTCTCCATGGCTGGCAGACAGAGACCACATATGAACATCTTGGCTTCCACAGCTCCTTCTCATTCATGGCTGCACAAACAAGCTAGACTGATGGGCGGGAAAGGACAGAGATGGGGAAATAAGAACAAGCAGGGCCAGGCCCAAGCGAGTCAGAGAGCACCAGAGCATCGTAGGGAAGGGTACAAGCGGACTAGAATTTTGAGTTGATTATGATACTGAAGATCAACTGGAATGGTTTCCTTTTTACTAGGAAATTGGTGTATCTTGCTGATGTCTTCAGTGGGCAATGTGCATCTGCCTGGAGCTAATGCTGAGATGCATCAAATAAACACAGTGAGTTGGAGGGTGGATCCATAGACAGATGCAAGGCAGGGACTTTATCACGATGCTGACACTGACCACGAAAAGTGGGCTCTATGAGTGTTTCCTAACACCCTTCCGCTTCCTAGTATGTTTGACAACTTTTGTAAATTAATGTCAAGAAAAACCGCAGATGTGATGTAAAAGGGCAAAGAGATCTTTCCATATGTGACCACTGATCCATATCTACGCAGACAGTAATCTGTAAAAAAGCTCATGTGATGTAGAGACGACTTAGTCAAATAAGAGCAGAGATCCGAGTTTCATCCCCACAACTTATATAAAGACGACAGGTGTGATAGCACACACTAGTAATTCCAGCTCTCTGGAGGTCAGACAGGCAGATCCTGGGGCCTCCTTTCTTCATCCAGCTTAGCACATTTGATGAGCTCCAGGCCAAAGAGAGATCTTGCCTCAAAACGAAGGTTGGCTCTGGCACTCATCAGAAAAGCCTCTTGCAGTAGATGGGACTTGACATAGAGACTGTGAGAGAGCTGGAAGCACTCACTCTGGGGGAGCACACTCTGGGGAGCACTCACTCTGGACGGGATATCTTGTGCACACCCATTCCCTCAAGTCTCAGGGTTCTGTGTGGAAACAGAAGAGGCAGGAAGATCTAAAGGCCAGAGGTGGTGGACGACTCCAAGGAAACAGTGTCTCCCAGACACATCAGGGCTGTGAAGTCACAGAGGCTGTGGTAATGTGCCTAAAAATTGCTCAGGTTCAGTCCACACAAACATCCCAGCAGACAGAAAGTCCCGCCCTAACCAAGAGTCTATTTGCAATGGATACTTGCCGAAAGAGAGAAAATCAGTTTTCCACAAGGAAGGGTATATCAACCGCTGTCCAGGAAAGGCCTTGTTTAGTTGTTAGTTAACATAAAGTTGTTGTTGCTGTATTCTTTGTTTGTTTCTTCTTTTTCTTTCTTTCTTTTTTTATTGTTTGAGAGAAAGAACAGGAAGTTGAGTAGGTAGGGAGGAGGGGACTGGCTGTGAGAGGAAGAGTGTGACCAAAAGCTACTGTACTAAAAATGGAAAAGAAAGACAAAGATGGAGTAGAATATAAAACAACCAGACAGACAGACAGACAGACATACCAAAACAAGATTGGCTGGGCCTGGTGACTCAGCATCTATAAAATCAGCACTCAGGAGACATAGGCAGAGGCAGAGGCAGGTAGACCTCTGTGAGTGCAAGGCTGGTCTGATCTACACAGGGAGTTCCAGGTTAGACAGGAATACATAAGTGACTGTCTCAAGAACTCCAAACCAAACCAAACCAAAATCAAGCAAAAAACCAAACCAGATGGTACCTGAAGTAAGCCCCAGGTTGTTATTTAGCATCTAGATGCATATGCACATATGTGCACAGGTATTTCCCCAACATTTATCTACACATAAACACATGCATGCACACACATCCATCTGTTAGTAAAACTCATTAGTTTTTTACTAGGTTCAAAGAATATATTTCTTTGTCAAACTAAAATGAACATATCACGTGTCTGTATGTAGTGAAAGACATTCTTGTCTTTTTGAGGAGGGATAGTTTTGGGTATCACAACTCATTGAGAATTTAATAAAAATCTGTATGAAACTGGGTCATGTAGTGTCTGATTAGTTTCACAATGAGGCTGTTAATCAAAAATGTTCAACTTTAAGCATGAAAACTCCCATGGTATTTTCCCCCTCAGATGCTAAGAAATAATTTTTGGAATGCTTGCGGACTCCTGGCTATTTTGAGCTGCACAAAGTACTTATTGGAAGACAAGAATTTAATCCAGGGACACTATCATTTACATCAAGGTGGCGATTACCAAGGTCACTGCCAGTAAGGTTAGCCAAGCTGAAGGTCACCTGAAACACATGACGACGTATCTAGATCAATAAAACATATTTCAATTTGCAAAGTCAGGAGGGGAAGGATGTCTTCAGAGGCAAGCAGTTGAGGAGGCTTCTGCCACACTGGCACTGTCGAGGCTCACAAAGTGACATCTGATATACTGGATTCCCAGGAAAGAGACGTGTGACAGAGGGAGGAAATGGCTTTTACTCTTGAGTCAGGTGCATTGCAATTTATTTTTTTTTTTAAAAAATGAAGCAATTAGCTTCCGAATGTATTCTATTTAGCTGAGATCCCTTGAGTAATTTGGTATTAAGCTTCAAAAGAATGGAGGAAAGAGTGGGAAGTGACTGCTGCGCAAGCATGAGGACCCAAGTTCAGATCCCCAGCGCCCAGATAAAAAGCCAGGCCTGGCTGCGCATGTCTGCGATCCCAGCCTTGGAGGGGGGAGAAAGGAGGAAACTGGACCCATCCTGTCTAGCCAGTGAGACACTTTGTCTCAGAAAATAAGGTGGAGAGTGATAGAGTTGGCTGCCACGTGTGCTTGTGCCCACGTACGTGTGTCTTTACTCTCCTACCCGAATAAAAAACAATCAAGGAAACTTATTGTTTCCTTCAAAATGTACTTGAAGTACATTTTCAGTATTTTCACACAGGAAAATACCTCTGAATTTCGAGATAATCACAGCGATTTAGAATGAATGGGTTGGCTAAATACATATCTTTCCTGGATATTTTAGTGGTAGGGAGCCCACCTTTACAAATCCTTAGGCAGGAAAGACAAGCTGAGAGAGATTCGGAACGGCTGGAGATTTGGGCTTTTCCGTTTTGAGCCTGGGTCTCTGTAGATGACTCCTTTTGCCGATTGCCTACGGGTTAAACAGAGCCCAGGAGTCACGGGCGTCTCGTTGCTGGTCTTACCCCTTTAAAATGAAATAGCTACCCCAGAGAAGCTTTCTGTCCAGGGGCAAAGAGCAAATTCAGCCTTTACTTAAATGCAGCTGTGGCCTCAGCATCCTTTGTCCTCATCATCGGGGCGCGCTCCCATGGCAGATGGGGTCGGATGCTTTCCAGTCACAGAGATATATCAGAAATCGCTTAATAAAAGAACAGATGACTCTGGCTCACAAAAGTCTTCAAATGAAACAATGGTTCTTCATTTCCTAATGCTTGGACCAGCAGGTTACAACCATAAGAATTTTCTGGCTGTTATCAACAAAGAGATTCAAACACAGAAGAAAGCAGACCCCCAAGGGAAGCCAGGAAACGAGTCATTTTAGCCTGTCTAAATCACCAAACCCTCAGTTCACATACAGCACGGGCTTTGGATGATCCATCTAGAGGTTATTAGGGGCTAAGTCTAATCAGTGCTACAGTGAAGTCTAAGAGAAATAAAAAGTTTGGGGGCGTGGCCTTTCCGTAGCCTGCTACTGTTTGGAAATAACTGTCGAATTGCCAAGGACACAGTATATGAGGGTATTAATGAGGGTAGCATGGGTCCCAGGAGTTCACTGTTGAGGGTGTATAAGTCCGTGTTATTTACTTCAAGTCTTGACGGCTGTTCTCAGTGCACTGCTGGCCTTTGTAACGTTTCAACCAATCTCTGTCACTTTCTGAGGATTTGAATGTCTATAGAGAAGGAAGATTAATCTGGGAAGGCAAAATCTATTAAACCTATTAAATAGCCCACCTGTGAGCTTTCATGGTTCCATTTTGAGGAACATATCCAGTCTTACGTAAAGGAGAGGAGAAGCAAATGTCAGTGAGTTAATTCTGAGGTCTTCTTTGAGGCTTGTCACTAGCTTGGCTTTCTCTGATATGAACTGAAGACCAATGGCAAATGAGTGATTTCCTATCGGCTCATTTCCCTCAGCCACTGGCAAGAACATTCATGGTACGTGCTGGGGTGTCAGTGGGTCCCTGTGTTACCTTCTTCCTAATAATCACTTGCAAATCTGATCAGCCTGTAGGAGGGCAGCTACAGCCTCACATCATGGTTCTGAAACTGCTTAAAGGAAGATCTTTGAAGGGTTTTAATACCCTTCAAAAAGATAGAATTTAAGCTTTTATTTATTTATTTTTTTAAACTTTTATTTTTTTAAATTAAAAGTGAAGGGTTCAACAAATATTAATTATAATGCTAATGATAAAGCAGCACATTGGCCTTGTACAGCGTGAGCAGCCAACATATGGAAAGCAAGCAAGCCGCCTGCTATTCCCAGCCTCATGAAGACAGGCAAAAAATCTAAACACTAAGAAAATCAGATTGCACTCACTCCTTTCCTTTTTCCAGATCTTTCTTTCCTCTCTAAGACTTGGTGCCTTAATACAAGGATTGAAACTAAGGCCAACTAGATCAGCTCAAATACGGTATGAAAAAGTTTTTAATAAAAAAAATTTTAAAGAAAGAAAGGTCATATATCACCAAACTTGAAATAAGAATATTTTGGTAGGGAAAAGAATTAAGACTCTTGGTTCGGAGGCAACATATAATTCCTTCTACTATCTTTCCCCTTGAAACTTAGTCTAGCTTAATATATGTTAGTTTTGCTCTTTACTTTTTAAGAGACAAGGTCTTGCTATGTAGACCAAGGTGACCGCCAATTCTTGATTCTCCCGCCTTACCCTCCTAAGTGCTGGGTGCAGAAGTGCAGCCCTAAGCCTGAAGTGCATGCTGATTTTTGAGCCTTTGCTGGGGAAGGGGCAGTGCATAGGCATGAATGAGACATGTTTATGAAGGTAGAGAGTTTGCTATTTAGACAGGACACATACAAACAGAACACTGTACACATCACACACACACACGCACACACACACCATGCTGCGCACTTACATATATACCACAAACATATGTATCACATACACCCACATACACCACATATATACAGATACACATGCACACACATGCACACACACAGGGACATACAGAAACATCCCCACACCTGAACACCCCAGCAGTTTTGAATTAAACAGAATTCCAAAAACTACTCATCTCTTCCATTTCAAATTTTAAAATGGCTAAGTCCCACAGAGAAGGCAACACTTCATAATGTTGGAACCCAGAGACATACTGAAAAGAAGACATAACAATGGTATAGCATTGAACAGCAAAGATGGTCACTACCTACATTAAAACTATCCTTTAAGATTTTCAGTAAGCTTGGGGTCAGCAAGTTGACTGGAGGTGAAACAGAGCTGTGTCTCACGGCCTGAGGACAACTAAAGGACCGCAAAGCTGAGCAGGAAGAAGGTTGCCTGCCTCAGGCCTCTCAGACTGCATCAGGCATGGGCATCTCCTAGGGAGCCCAGGGGATGACTCAGTCAGCGAGTGCTTGCTGAGCAAGCTTGAGGACCTAACTTTGACCTCTGGAATTCACATAAAAACCTCCAGTCCAGTGGTCTACGCCTACAATCTCAGTGCTGGGAACGTGGAGACAGGAGGATTCCAGGGGTTCATTGCCTAGCCGGTCTTAGCCAAGTCGGTGTGTTTCAAGGCAATGAGTCACGGTCTTAAAACAGTGATGGTACCTGAGAAACAACATGTAAGGCTGAACCCTAGCACTCCCAGTCACGGGCACCACCCCCTATGCTCGCACACACATGCATCCACATACAACAAACAAAGATAAATTGAAACGCAGACTGATTCGGTGGACTCAGGGTAGCTTCTGAGAACCTTCCATCTAGAACCTCCTGGGGGCTACTGAGTGGGGGTGACTTTTGAGGATGCAAGGTCCCCATAATTGTAAGAAAGTCATTCATTTAGGAAAAAAAGTCTTTCATTTGGAGTCTCATTTTCATGTAGCCATCCCTTAGCACTGAGAAACTGCGCTCTTCCCTGGCCATGGCAGCACCGCTTTCTATCCCCGAGGTCGAGGCCACTGCTGGGAACAGAGTGTGCCACCGTAACTACAGTAAAAATGACCCTGGGTCCCTCAGGAAGTGTCAAGTGTTGCTATTTATGTCCCATTTGAATAGGGCCGTGGCTGCTTAATATATTTCAAAAAAAAGTTTTTAATCAAACACAGGCAAGTTGGATTCTTATAAGAGCACATTTTTGTTAGCCAGACAATGATACTATGTGTAACAGCTTCTCTGTAAGTGAGGGTCAGGGTCGCATACCTCTCTTGTCGGGACCAGACATACAATATTGGGAAGTATGATAAAAATGTTGCTACAGGGCTTGGCAGTTAATATAAAGATTCACGACTGGTGATGGTACGGTGCCTATGTGACCACGGAGTGCTCTGCATTAAATGGGTATATGTATACCACTGCCAACGGACAGAGGGGGGTGGGGTGCAATGGCTGTACGGGGAGGGGAGGGGGGAGATTGAGGAGAACACTTGGGATATAGCATCTCCAGGTTACAGCAGGGCCAGCACTCTCATGAACTCACTGCAATGCTGGTTACCTGTATGGGACTGGGCTCATCATCTTGTCATCAAAGGAGAAAGGGCTATGGGCCCCATCCTCCCCTCAAAGTGAACAGTGGTCAGGGTAAGAGACGTTATTTCATTCAGTGACGTAACCAATGGTAAGTTGTGGATACCCCAGTAAGTAAACTCCCACCCATGCTCATGTAGGCAATCTGCTAAAATTCAGTAGGAAGCGCATGCGCGCACACACACGCACATGTACACATGCACACGCACCACACTCGCACGCACGTGCACACACATGCACACACACACAAGCACACGCACCACACATGCGTGCACACACACACCACAATGCACACACATGCACACACACAAGCACGCGCACCACACACGCATGCGCACACGCACGCACGCACGCATGCACCATGAAATTAGGAAGGGCCTCGATGAGAAGAAAAGGGTTTTGGTAGAAGGTGGATGAGAGAGGGTAACGGGGGTAAAGAAAGATCACAATTCGTTATGTGCATGTATGAAAGGAGTGATAAACAAACAAAAGCCACTGCTAGACTTTGCACCTTAGCGTCCACCAAAGGCTCGTGTGTTGAAGGCTTAGCTGTGAAATTGCACTGTGAGAGGCTGTGGGACTGTGGGGCACTGGAAGCGCGTGGGAGGTGCTCAGGACAGTGAGGGGGGTGTGGGGGGCTGGGAGTGAGGGGGTGCTTCTCCTCCCTTTGCTTCCTCTCTTTTGAATGTCGTGATGTCACCACAGGCCCCGAGATGAAGGTCATGAGGTCAAAGGCAAACCAGCAAAACTTTAAGGCCACACAAACCTTTGCTTAAGATTACTCTGGGTGCCATCACCCAGAAGTCAGAGGCAGGAGGTTTGCAGCTAAATCTGAGGCCCTCTCACCCACTAGTGAGTTGGAGGCCAGTCAGAGCTGCAGAGTAAAACCCTGTGTCACCCCCTGTCCCCTGGGAAAAAAAAGATTATCTCAGGTGCTTGCTGCAGTAGTGAAAACCAACTGTTACAAACACTTTAGTACATAATAATTTAACAAAACAGAATTCTTGATTAACAAGATGGAAATACTTGTTTGATGGAAAAAATAATTTGTAGGATTCCTAAGATATTTTGGGGGGGATGGAAAGTCCAACTAAATTACTAACTTTCGTTTAATGAAAAAATTAAAAAGTACTAGAAATCCTTTAGATTTTTCTTTTTTTAAATTAAAATTTTTTCTTTTTTACATATACATTTATATTATTACACATATATACAATAAACTACCTACAGCAAGAAGAACCACAAAGCAATCAGGAATTATATAAATGTTACATTCATACGCTGTGGCTGTTTGTATTGGACAGCCTTGAAGAGAACATCTCTCCTATCTTGGTGCATCTAAAATTCTGAATGTAAATCAATATCTATCATATCTCATCTTTATCAACTTAAGTTCAGTTTTATAATTAAGCTTAGTTGTTTTGGGGTTAAGATGTTTTTAGGTCTAAATAGATGTTTTAAGTTGATAAAGATGAGATATGACAGATTTTTCTTAATTTCTTAGTTAATGATTAAATAGGCTAGATTCCTAAAGTGCAGTATCCAAAATACAGTACATTTTAAAAGATTTATTTTTATTTTAAATTGTGTGTGTGTGTCTGTGTGTGTGTGTGTGTCTGTGTGTGTGTGTGAGGTTGTGTGACTGGGTATGGGTGCTGAGTTACAGGCAGTTGTGAGCCGCAGGACGTGTGTGTGTGTGTGTGTGTGTGTGTGTGTGTGTGTGTGAGGTTGTGTGACTGGGTACGGGTGCTGAGTTACAGGCAGCTGTGAGCCGCAGGACGTGCATACTGGGAAGCAAATGTGGGTCTTCTGGAAGAGCAGGAAGCACTCTCTTGATTACTGAGCAGCATCACCAACTCTACAGAGAACAATTTTTTAAAAATTTATTCAACCAATTTTACATAATCCAGCAGGGAGAAGTAACATTGTTCTCAGAAATAAATATTCTCCCCAATAGGTCATCATTTTCCCCGGTGCTTACTGCCTGTTGCTCGAGAGATCAAGCCAGACTTTAGGATTGGCAATAGATATAAAGATGGTATAGAAGCCAGAGACATCTGTGATGTGGGGAGCAGAGGAATAATTTTCTCCTGCTTGATGAAACTATGCGGAATGAAGTTCTGGAAGGTGCTGACCAGGCTGCTGGGAGAGAGGAAAGAGGTCAGCAGTCTGAGCAGGTTGAACCCAGTTTGCACTAGAGACCAACCTTCCACGCAAGATGTGCTCATCTTCCCAATTTGCCACCAACTTGGGAAAGGTTACTAGATGCTGGGATTATTTTTAATTTAATTATTTTAACTTAATTTTCTAATATTAGTGTCTCTAGGAGATTTCTCATTAAAAGATATGTTTGAATATACTCTATTTAATAAGTATTTTTTCTCTAGCATCTAAGCATATTTATATCACAAGTGCCAACTATGAAAAGAGATAGATACATTTTAACATCTGTACCATCGGTTTACTTGGGATGGTGTGGCAGGAGGATCATAAGTCTGAGGTCTGCCTTGGCAACTTAGCAACATCCTATCTCAAAATAAAATAAGGAAGGGTTGAGGACGTAGTCACTCAAAGGGTATTTAGCTGCCATACAATAGGCACTGGCTTTAATCCTTAGTACTTCAACACAAACATAGCCAGATGGTGGAAGCATGTACCTGTAGCCCCAGCACTTGGGAGGCAGAGGCAGAGGCAGGTGGATCTCTGAGGCCAGCCTGGTCTACAAAGCGAGTCCAGGGTAGCCAAGGCTACACAGAGAAACCCCGTCTCAAAAAACCAAAACCAAAACCAACACCAACCAGCCAACCAACCACAGGAAAGAATATCAGCTTGTAGTTGTGAATTGAAAACACCAATTTCACAAATCATGTAAACCCTTTTATTTCTTGCAAACACTTTCTATGGTAAAGTACTGTTATTATCTTTACTTGAAAGGAGGGGAAACTGAAGAAGCAACTTATGAGTCAGCCATTCCACCTGATCATCTTCGTCAGAATCACACAATGTAGGGCTTGACCCTTGATCACGCCACGGCCAGCCTGACCCATAAGGATGAGCTTTTCAATATGGTCTCAGAGTAGGAGGACGATGCAATATTTTAACAGGCTCATTTTCTCTTTGTTGCACAGTAAATATCGATATGATTATCTGTGTGTGTGTGTGTGTTGTGTGTGTTGTGTGTGTACATCTGTGTGTGGTGTGTATGTATGGTATATGTATGGCAGGGTGTGTGTGTGTGTACATGTGGTGTGTGTGTATTTGTATGTATGTGATGTGTGTTTGTTATGTATGTGGTGTGTGTGTGTGTGTGTAAGAATAGTTGTGGTTATAGGTGTGCATGACCCATGTGTGGAGGTCAAGGGACAGCCTTGGGTGTCAATCCTCAAGAGACTAGCATGTTTTGTTTAAGACAGGGTGGACCACTGCCAAACAGGCTGGCTGCCCACACACTTCCAGGGATCCCACTGCCTCTGACTGCATCGTCACCATGGCTGGGATTCTTACATGGGTGCTGGGGATCTGAACTCAGGTCCCCGAGCTTACCAGGCAAGTGCTTCACTGACGTAACCATTTCCCTGACTCACTATATGATTTTTAAAATTATTTTAAAAATCTACCATCTAAGTTATCATCTCATGTCACACAACAGCTTCCTTTGGGTTTAAAGAGGTAAAAGTGACAAGTTATATAGGCAGTCAGGGTTTGGAGTTTGCTCTGGGTCTTATATGTAAGTAGTACATTGATGTATTAATGGTTTTTACATTGCTGTGGCAGAATGCTTGACATCTTATATGTAAGTAGTACATTGATGTATTAATGGTTTTTACATTGCTGTGGCAGAATGCTTGACACAGACAAGGGAGGGAAGATGTGTCTTGGTTCAGGATTGGAGGGTATCAGTCAATTACTAGGGGCAGTTGGGAGGGAGGGGTGACAGAGCAGTTCGGCTCAGGGAGGCCGATGTGGCAGAGACTGTTCATATCAAATGGATGGGCCATGAAGCAGTGTGAGGCCAGAAGTCAGGGGCTGTGTATAAATTTGAAAGTCACGCTCCTATGAACCTATTTCCTCCAGCCACACTCCACTTCCTAAAAGTCCTAGTGCCCCCAGAATGGCACCACCAGCTGAGAAACACGCATTCACAGCACTAGCCTGTGAGTGACACTTTAGACTCGAAGTGTAGCACCCTACAATAGGAAATACCTACAGGCAGAAGCACATAGATGCTGCTGGTCTCATCCCTGAGCTACAGCGATGCTTGGATCATCAGCACTAAGGCAGACTCTAGGGACAGCGAGGTAAACATGCATAAATCAGAATGGTACTCACGGTCTTCCTCACTGATGTGTGGGCTTTGCTAAAAACAGCCCAGATCTGAGTTGTAAACTAAGCAAACTGGAGGAGACATTGGGAACAGATGTTGGTGTTGAAAAGAGCTCTTATCTATCATCGCTTTTTTTTTTTTTTATGTCATCAGCTGAAACTAGCATTCAATCTCCTTTCTTAAAACAGTATAAAGTGAATCTGTGAGTCCAAGTCTTAAAAACTCCTGGTGAAAATGGAATCATTTATTTTGAAAACTTTTAACTATTCTGTAACCCTAGCTTGCCAAAATTCTTCGTAGAGACCAAGAATGTTCAAGAATTATATTTCTTTTCCTGTAGAGGGAAAACCACATTTATACCATTGTCACTTAAAGATAGAAGTGGTATTCTATGGATTCATTAAAATGATGAGATCCTACACACACACACGTACACACACACACACACACACACATACACACAAATATTGAAATTCCTCAAATACATGCAAATAGGTCTGAATAGATAAATAGTCTCTCTTGCCAGGTTAAAGAAATAAGTGGAGAGATTCATGTAAGAAGCAAATTACTTAACATTTTTGGTTTCAGTGTCCATTGAAAATATAGGGATGAATAGAAAAATAAAATGATTATCTATCTATCATCTATCTATCTATCTATCTATCTATCTATCTGTCTATCTGTCTGTCTATCTGTCTATCTATCTGCCATCCATCCATCTATCTGTATCTTTTACTACACCTACAATCAAATAATTCTAACTGTTTTTTTAAGTCAATAAAGACTTGCCATACCAGGTGGAGGTATATCCCTATAATCTCAGCACTGGGGAGGCTGAGGAAGGAGAATCTTAAGTTTAAGGCTAGCCTGGACTACATAACAAGTTCCAGGCCAGACTGGGCTAAGCCATGAGACTGTGTCCACCTCTACCTCCTAAGATTTCATAAAATGAAGTATAGTATCAGACACTTGGAAAGTCTCAATCTGTAAATCATATTGTACTTTGCCATAGGTTAGAACCAAGCAGAACAAATAAAGTCAAATAGGAAAAAAATTGTGAGGCCAAAGACTTCCCACACAATTTTGAATGACATAAAATATTTTTTTCCAATTTCTCCTTCTCATTAAAAAATATTTAGGTAGTAACTGACTGATTAGCTGAGTCAGAATTCATTTTATTAGCATTGGATGGTATGAAGTTCTCTAATTTTTCACAATGTTTCCCTAGTAATTGGTGGGAGGGTACATCTGTTCTAAGCAAGACTATGCATAAGAATCTTTTGATTTTTCTTGAGGCAAGGTTTCTCTGTGTTAACCTTGGCTGTCCTGGACTCACTTTGTAGACCAGGCTGGCCTCGAACTCACAGTGATCCAGGCTTGCCTCTGCCCCCTGAGTGCTGGGGCATAAGAAGATGAAGACTCAGTTTAGATGCTGTTTTACACATACTTCCATGAGGCCAATTTCTTCTGTAGTCCATGCTATTATTTTTTTTATAATTATTTTTTTGGTGTTCATCCCTCTATTCTGTCTTTCTGGCTTATTATTTATTGCACATGTGTGCTGCATATCTGTGATACATGTATGCCTTAGTGTTTGCATGCACGTGGGTACAACAGTGTGAGTGAGTATGCATCCACGTGCACATGTGTGCATATGTGTATGGGGGCCCAAGGTTGACTTCAAAAACCTTCACTCATTTCGTTCTACCTTGCTCACTGGGGCAAGGTCTCTGAACTGAACTCAGAGAGCTTATCAGTATGGCTAGTCTTGCTAGTTAGCTTGCTGTGAGGTTCCCCTGTTGGCTTTCCAAGCACTGGGCTTTTATGCGGGCCACTGTGCCCACCTGCAGTTATATATGTGTTGGTGGATTTGAACACTAGCGCCTATGCTTATTCAGCAAGCTTTTTACCCACTGAGCCATTACCTCAGCCCCTCCAGCTTAATTTTTTTGTTTTCTTATTTTTAGTTAATAAACTTATCATGAGTCAAACACTTAAAGTCACTAACATTTAAATAACATTCAAATATCTGTACACCAAATATAATAGTCTCATGTAGCCAAGGTTGGCCTTGAACGCACTGCGTAGCTATGGATGTCCTTGAACTTCCAATCTTCCTGTTTCAACAGCCCAAGTGCTGAGGCTACAGGTGGTGTCCAACCACACCTGGCTTATGCAGTGCTGGGGATTCTTGCTTGCGAGGCAATTACTCTACCCACTGAACGAGATCTCCTGCCTCGACGGCATTTATTCATAAGTTCACGGTTCCTGTCACACAGGGGTGTGCAGCTCTGCAGTTCTGTTCCTCTGCGTTGGCACTCATCACGAGCTCTCCACACATTTCCCTTTGCTCATTTAGTTCCTGGGGAAAGACCGACTGTATTTGCTCTCAGGAGTTGGCACCATTGGCAGCCTGGTGGTAGTTCTCATTGGCTTGTCCACAGGTGTAGGAGTCTGAGAATCATCTCCCTCTGAGATATTGAGTTGATTTGTTTTACAGAATTTAGATGGAGTCTGTTGGATTTCTTTGGAGGGTTTATAACAAAAAATATTGCCAGACATCTACTAGGAGTAATGAGTTTTCCTTTGTGTTAGATAAACGTTCAAACCTCAGATAGACAGTGAGTATAGTTGTCTCCATGATATAATTTTTATTAGGGACCTTTTAATAAAAAGTTTATTTATTTGTTCACTTTACATCCTGATCGTAGGCCCCTCCTTCCCCTCTTCCAGGTCCCACCCTCTTCCCCCTTCTCCTCAGAGACCTTTTAAGAGGTAGTATTTTTTAAATTTATTTTTAAAATGATGTTGATATTACCACCTATGTCAGAAGAAAAATGTATAGAAATGAGGAAACCGTTTACAGGGCACACAGAAGTCTTGGCCTAGAAATTATCTAGGAAATTAAAGCTTTTTGAGAAGTTTGGAATATTCACTTAAAGCCAATGGTCTGAGACAAAAATGTCAAGGTATATTTCTTTCTTCAACATATATAATTTTACTAGTATTTATTTAAAAGAAATATTTTGGGGTTGAGGTTTTATCTCAGTAGTAGAGCATTTGCCTAGCACTTGACAGGCCCTGAGTTTGGTCCTTAGCTCCCGGGGGTAAAAAAAGATAAAATAAAATAAATAGTCTATCTACTTGTAGGGACAAGTGACACCACAGCAGCCTCTTCATACAATGGCTTGGTGAGGTGTAAGGGAAGATTTGACGTGAACTCTATCCAATCTCTCATCTTCACACACGCCATTCAGCCCATCTCGAGGGATGAGTGAGAAAGGAAAGATTCCAATTCAAAAGTGTGTGTCAAGGTGATGAGGGGTCAGTTGTGCTGACTAGTTCTGTGTCAACTTGGCACAGGCTAGAGTTATTGGAGAGGAGAGGTCCACAATTGAGAAAATGCCTCCATAAGATAGAGCTGTAGGCAAACCTATAGGGCATTTTCCCAATTAGTGATCGATCCAGGAGGGCCTAGCTCATAGTGGGTGGTGTCATCCCTGGGCTGGTAGTCCTGGGCTCTATAAGAAAGAAGGGTGAACAAGCCAAGGACAGGAAGCCAGTAAGCAGCACCCCTCCATGGTATCTGCATCAGCTCCTGCCTTCAGGTATCTAAATATTTCAAATAAATCCCAAACATACATATACATATATACATATATATTGATTATCAATCATCTACGAATCAATCATCTTATATCCATATTGGTTCATAATATTTGAGAACATCAAACAAATATCTGATATTATGTACACATAAGTTTCCTGTCTAGAATCTGTTGACAGTAAATTTAAAGCTAACACCTTTAGCTCCTGGCTTTTACCTTTACTTTCTTCTTTGTCATCGGGAATGGTCATGTTACTTATATCTGTGTGAGTAATTGAAGATTTTTAAAGTGCTGATGATGTGGAATTTCCACCTGAGTTTGTAATTTTCTGTTAGAGGAAGGAACTGTGTTCACTGGGCTAAACTTTTATATGAGACCTACTTCTCTTTTATTGATAGCTAAGTCTTCTCCTAGTTTTCCTCCTTGCCTATGGAAGACTATTACTGAATCCTTCACTCCTCCCGCTAATCTGCTTTGTCTAAGCAAACACTAATTCCTAAGAGGAATATCCTGAGGAGAGAAGAGTTGCTCATCTGACAGGGTAGGCAAGAAGCACCTGTCAGCAACAGCGAACGTTGTAAGTCAGCGTTGTAAAGAATAGCTAGGGGAGGCGACTATTACATTACACAGTTGTGCCAGGTGAAGGGTGGCAGATGTTCGCCAACTGGAGTTGAGGATTGTGGGTATTACCTCATCAGAAGTAAGATTAACATTTCACTAGACCCTGAGTTACTGAAGTGTGGCCTTCACTTGGAGCAAACAATTTATGTGACTTGAGAAGTGGGGGAGGCATCTCTAAAATTGAGAATTTGGGGAAAAGAAAGATCCACAGCAGGTTTTGTTGTTATTTGATGTGAGGTTAGATTGGGTCACTGGAGTTTACAGGTGAGAGGAGCCTATCATGCACGATAAAGTTATGAGTGATGAGAAGCACTATGCAGATAAAAAAGAGTCTAGAGGCAGAGAGACCATTTGAGTCCAGTGATGCAATCTCGCGGAACTATGATGAGGACTAAATTCTCAACAGTAGTCAAAGCAGTAGAAATCCAAGCACTCTTGAGGATGATCACATCATTGTGACACATTTAAAACCTGCTGTGTCTCTTGTCTTCCTTCCTTCCTTCCTTCCTTCCTTCCTTCCTTCCTTCCTTCCTTCTTTCGTCCTTTGGTTTTTAGAGACATCCTGTAGGCCAGGCTGGCCTCAAATTCACAAGTTTTCTGAAAAGCCTCCTGTACGGTGGGATCACAGGCATGTGACCCCATATCTGGGTCCTTTATGTTTCCTGGGTGTGTATTTGGCCAATGTCTGGAAACACATATGTTCTGATTGACAGTCACAGATAAATCCAAATACTGGTGAGGTAAGCCATAGGACACAGGTATCTGATGCATGAAATCCAATGTCTACCTCAAATGACAACAGATTTAAGATACCAAGTCCTCTAGACTAAGCATTTCCTTTAATGGCAATCAAAATAAAAAACAAAACAAGAACACAGAACCAAACCAAACCAAAATCAAGAACAAAAGTGACATCCAGTGATGTTAATCTTCATTATCACCCTGACTGGATTTGAAATCACCTAGGAGACACTTCTGAGGTGTACTTCTGAGAGGTAAAACTAGAGAAAAGACCTGCCCAAAATATGGGTAGCACTATTCCAAAAACTGGGGTCCTGGACTGAATGGAATAGGAAAAAACAAAACAAAACAAACAAACAAAAACCAAGAGCAAGCTGAGCACCATCTCTGTCTGCTCGCTGACTGCAGGTGCAGTGTGACAAGCTGCCTAGAGGCAGAGTTTCTCCCACCACCACGCTTTGCTTTCCCCACCACTGTGGACTGACCGTACCTTCAAATGCCGAAACCAAATGAACTCTCATACACAAGTTGCTTTTGTTAGGTGTTTGTCATAGCAAGGAAAGAAATGTTTAGCACAAGCCCCATGGGTCTAATGAAAAACAGCAATAGACGTGAGGCTGAGGCAGGAGTATTACTGCAAGTTCAAGGACAGCCTGGTCTACAGAGTGATACCATGTCTCAGAATTCAACAACAACAACAACAACAACAACAACAACACAACAACAACAACAACAAACAACAACAAACAACAACAAACAACAACAAACAAGCAAACAACAACAACAACAGTCAGAAAAATCAACTCCCAAACCAGATAAACAAAACCAAAGCTTTCTATTTCCCCTCCACTGGTTGAGGCCACAGCATAGTTTTGGACCTGCACATAATAAAGTCGTATAGTGAGACCACACAGCTCATGGGAAACAACTGTCATCCTGCTCTAAGAAGATGCGACATCAGGTTCAGAGATGCTCAGTGAATCCACATTTCCTTTCTGCTTATCTGAGAGAACAAACCAGCTTAGCCACTCTGAAAGTTCAAGCAGCCTTTTCCCCAGGGCCAATATCTCACATGCTATGTTGATACGATTTATAGAGATTTCAATCTAAGAGGAAAAGCAGAGTTAAGCATCTGAAGCATCCCCTGGATCAGAAGTCACCCGCAACCCTCAAGGGTCAGTCTGTGCTCATGACCAAGGGAGGTCAGCTTTACATCAGAGTCAAGATGTTCCTAAGTGCAATGTGGGTGCACGGCCTATGGACAGCATGCTGTGGCCACTGGAGCTTTGTAAATGCCTGACACCATGAAGCCTTTGCTGCTGCCCACACGTGCATCATGAATCAACAGACCAACACTTCATAGTCCAGGGTGGATAGTGATGAAGGTTAATTACAAAGAAATAGAAGAGCAGTGACTATGATCCACTTTCCCAACATCACGCTACAAATTAGTCTCGGACACTTAGGAAAAAGAAATCACCTGATGATCCTCTGTGCTATTCTGACAAATCTCATTTATTAGAAACAGGGAGAATTATAGAAAAATGAGATTCTATTGTCCTAAAGTTTTGATGTGATTTAGCTTTTATTGCTTTATTTGTCTCTCTCTCTCTGTGTGTGTGTGTGTGTGTGTGAAGGCTGTTGGTTGAAATCATATGTCTTGCTTAGTTGCTTTCCACCTTAGTTTTTTTGAGACCATTGCTCTGAGCTCAGTGAATGGGTGCTTGATTGGCTGGCCTGAGTGCCCCAGGGACCCTCCTGTTTCTGCCTCCTCAGTGCTAGACTACAGGCTGTGCCATCCTATGTGGGCTTTTACACATGGTGCAGAGGACCCAAACGCACAGCTTCATGCTTGCACAGCAAACCTTTTTATTTATTTATTTATTTTACCCACAGCGTCATTGCCCCATACTCTGATTTATGTTTTAAACATCAGATTGTTTAAAAATTTTAATTTAATTTTTTTCTTTTTAAAAATTAATTAATTTACACTTTACATCCCAGTCCTTCCTATCCTCCCAGCCCCACCCTCCCCTCTCCCTCCATTGCCCCTCCCCTATTCCTTAGAAAAGGGGAGTCTCCCCCAACCGACCCAGCTCATCAAGTCCCATCAGGACTGATCAGCTTCATCCCCCGTGGCCTGGCAAGGCAGTCTCACGGGGGTGTGTGTGTGGGGAGTTATCAAAAGGCAGGCAGCAGAGTCCATGTCAGAGACAGCCCCGGCTCTCCTTACTAGAGGACCCACATGGAGCCTGCGTTGCCAAACAGCTACACCTGTGTAGGAGGGCTAGGTGCAGTTCACGCATGGTCCTTGGTTGGTGCATCAGTCTCACAAGGCCCTCTGGGCCCTGGTTAGTTGGCTCTATTGGTTTTCTTGTGGAAGTGGGGAATGGAATTCAGTTCCCAGCACCCATGTAGAGTGTGACTTACAACTGCCTGTAACTAGTTCCGGAGGATCTGATGCCCTCTTTGGGGGCTCTGCAGGCACCCACACTCACATGTACACACTGTCACACATAATTAAAATATTAAAATAAAAATATTTTAAAAATTAGCTCTAACAATCCTTTTCTTTTTATCCCAGAGGGCAAACCTTGTTTAGCACCAATTCTAATTCTGACGCCTCTGTCAAACCATTCTTTCAGAGCACGTCTCAGTACTAACATTACTTACTTGTCTGCAGAGCTGGGATTTTGCCCTTTGCACTCCCATCACTCCTCTCCAAACATCAGCTTATCAAGAGTTAATTTGAAATCGCAACCTCAGTGCTTCTTTGGGGTGATTAAGGATACGAAATCAATGCAGTGTGAAGAATGCAGTGCCGCAGGCCAGTGATTGGCTCTCTGATGAGTTATGGGGCATAGAAATCAGGCTAATGGGGTGAGCACTCTAATTTACAAGGTGTCCTAAGGTAATTGACTTCTTAATGCCTTTAATATGCTGAAACAAGTTTGCAGCCCTATGCAAACCTATATATTCCTGAGCACAAACATAATGTGTGCAGACCGTTATAGGCAGCCTTCGGGATGAATATATGCCATACTGTCCATTGTGACGGCCTCGGGGAGGTGGCGATAGCTGAGTGCTGGTTGAGGAAAACAGCACAGCCTTTTCTCTTAGTTGAAGTTTTGAGAGGAAGAATGCACGTGGATACATTATTTATGCATGCGAGTACATTACTGTGGAGGTGAAGCGTAAATAAAATGTAGGGTCTGGGGAGACGGCGTGGTTGGCGATGTGCCTGCTGTGCGAGCTTGAGGACCCGAGTTTAGATGCCCAGTAATTAAGCAAAAGAGGAGGGTGTGGTCCAGAATGCACCGTTGAGCCAGTTTATACAATTAATGAGCATTGGGTTCAGTGAGTGAGCCCATCTCAAAAGTCTAGATAGAGAACGGTTGAGGAGGACACATGATGTCAACCTCTGGCTTACACACACACGCACACACACACACACATGCACTCACGCATGCATGCACTCACGAATGCACACACACACACACGCACGCACACACACACATGCATGCACGCATGCACACACACACGCACTTACGCATGCACACACACGCACGCACACACACACGCACGCACACGCGCCCTCGTGGATGCACCTGCACTCGCTTTTCATCAGTAGTTTAAAATAGAAGCTTTTTATACTCTGCAATAGGAAGTTGTTGTCCTGCTTGTCTGCATGAGGAAGGTATGAGCACTGAGCTTGCTTCTATCTTTATTTCCTTCCCTCTCTCTGTCCATACTTTAGCTCAGAGTGAAGCTTTTACATACAGAAAACTGCTCACCCCTGTTCTTCGGGATGGAACATCAAACTTCCCAAAGTGTTCAGGGTACTGGCTGGTTTCTTCACATGTCATTCTACCCCTCTCTGTCTTTTCTGTTTGAATCAGTGGTTCTCACCCCTCCTAATGCTGTGGTTCCTGATGTTCTAGTGACTTCCATCTGTAACATTATTATTATTATTTTGCTACTAAATAACTAGAATTTTGCTACTGTTATGAGTCATAATGTAAATATCTGTGTTTTCAGATGGCTTTAGTTGACCCCTGAGAAAGGGTTGTTTGGCGCCCTCCCCCCCACAGGTTGCGAAATGATGGTTTAAAGGCTGGTTATGAGTAACTAGGTCCTAGAGATTTCTTCTCATGGTTCTCGAATATTTTAAACCATTTACACAATTTGGACCATACCGTGTGATGTCACTCTGAAACGTCAGATTCTGGCACAGATGGCATCATTCAGGAACAAAGAGAGATCTGTTCCGGAGAGACCCAACAGCTGTGCTTGAGCAACACACAGAAGCTCTGGGGTAGATCGCCATCACACTGCTGAGGACTTAAGGATTAAGCTGTTTTTCTGAAATTCAAGTTCATGTCTGTCACACAGATCTAACTATTGAGTTTCACCTTAGGCTCCTTTATATTAGGATTTAAATTTATATGACACACTGTAAGCACCATAATTATAGAGCTGATTGCCTATGGAAGTCTTGTGGCAGTTTGAACACAAATGGCTCCTATAGACTCAGAGATTTGCCTATTTGGCCTCTAGTTGGCAGAACTGTTTGGGAAGGGTTAGCAGGTGTGGCCTTGTTGGAGAAAGTGTGTCACTGGGGGCCACGCTATGATGTTTCAAAAGAGTCCTGCCATTCCCAATGCGCCCTCCCTCTGTCTCTCACTTGCAGATCAAGATTTGAGCTGTCAGCTGTTCCTGCCACCATGCCTTTGGCTCACTATCATGGGCTTTCTTTAACCCTCTGGGACTGTAAGCCCTTCTCTGCCATCTCTGTAGCCAAGGAGAGGAAAAAGCCAAACAAACAAGGCCTCCTGTATTTTTTTTTTTTATCAATTGATATTCATTTATACTCTGCCTGTTTAAGAAGAAAGAAAGAAAGAGTTTTGCTATGGTATAATTCAGCCAGGCTCCTCTGCTGAGTTATGCAACAGAGTGGAGGAAATTACACATCCTCCACAGTGCAGGACTTTCTTGTTCTGCAGATAAGTCTTTGTTTTGGAAATAGCTGTGAGAAACAGAACTAAAGCAATAACATTTCTTGGTCGCTTGCTGTTTCCCTTCTTAGTTGAGGACTTGCTGAATGGGGAACTAGCCATCAGGATTCTTTTATGTGAGGCTGATTAAGAGGTGACACCAGGGGACAGAGTGGAGTCTACAGCATCTTCAACTATAAGGTGCCATCCTTGCCTAAGTGCACACAGCATCATCTCCATTTGCCCCCACCTCCTGGCTACTCTGCAGTGGTAGGAATCAAACCTAGGGCCTCACACATGCGAGGCAAAACACTTAACAACTGAGCTACATCCTCAGCCCTTCTTCATCTTTGAACATGTCATCATAAACTCAAAATAGAGAGAAAAAAATAGATTAAAGCATGTAGTAGTGCCTTGTTTAGTACTTTGAGTGTGTCAAGCTTATCTAACTGATAGAGTCAGCTTTCCATTTCTGTTTATCCCTTCAAGTTCTTGAAACTTGAGTGATTTAGATCTATGCTCCCTGATCCTCATGAATTAGTAAGCATCTAAGTCTTCAAATATATATTATGGAAAGAAATATACTTCCTATTCTGACCCAGACATACTCAGACATATTCAACTGAGAATAAATTTTATGTGACAATATCCTACTTCATGGGAAGTTCTTCCACATCTTTTTCTCTTTTTGAAGCGATGTGTGTGCATCTGTGTATGAGTGTGTGCACATGAGTTCAGTGCCCATGGAGGCCAGAAGAAGGCACTGGATCCCTTGGAGCAGGACTGAGCTGTCCCATGTGGAGAGGCTTAACTGATAAGCCACCTTCCCAACTTCTCTTTGACATTTTTCCATCCTACCCTATGCCAAGCTAATTTAATGACCTGGAATTGGAACCCCAAGAGCTCTGAGGTGCAGAATTACGGTTTGTTCATCCATGCTTCTCTTAGAGTTTCTTTGCACATAGAATATGTAGTCAAGAAGTGCTATTAAATAAATAAATTTCTCTCAGATAAAAATAATATTCTCTTGGACAGCACTGCCCAAACTGTCCTTTGATTTCCCTCAGTATGTTCCTCATGCTGCTCAGAGCACAGCAGGCTGCTGTTAGCTGCTTGCCTAAGGACTACAGAATCCATAAAAAAATTGTGCTTTAATGTCTTCATTGGAGGAGAGAATAAGGAAAAAAGGGGGGAGGGGGAGGAGAAGAGAGCTGTCTCTGTTGGCTTACCAAAAGGCATAGGGATGTACTGGCACCCAGATCCCATGAGGCCTGAAAGTCTGCAGAACATCAAGGGGCCAAGCCAGAATTTTGTGTGATTTATATTTCATCCTTGCTAGACAAAACAGTGCTAACGGGGGGAAACACACTTAAATCAAGATGGCAGCTTAAGGCAGAACATTGTTTCTCCCTTGACTTCCAGCCCATTCCCTGAGTCTTCTGCAAAATTTGCTCTCTAATGTCTTTAAGTAAAGGAAACAAGCCAGTTACCCTACAAGCAGAGCTGCTCACAGAGTCACCTGAGTTTTCTGCAGCACCAGCTGTAGATATACAATTGAGTGTTTATGTTAAACTTAGGACTAAGTGCAGTAGAGTTTATTTCAACTGGGCTTAAGACAGTGAGAGCTTTGCATACTAGGAGCATGGTTCTGGATCCTGGGGTTGGCAAAGCAAGAGACTGAACAGCTGTCAGTATAGTTGATGGAGTTGATGGAGCTTTTATGTACACTATGGCCATATTACAAAGAGCCATGGACACTTAGGAACAGCCCACAGGGTAAGCTCTTTGAACAGAGCTTTGAAGACTGTGTGGGAGTCATCAAAAATAGAAGGAGAAGGCCGGGCATGGTGGCACACGCCTTTAATCCCAGCAGTTGGGAGGCAGAGGCAGGCAGATCTCTGTGAGTTCGAGGCCAGCCTGGTCTACAAAGTGAGTCCAGGATGGCCAAGGCTACACAGAGAAACCGTGTCTTGGGAGGGAAAAGTAGAAGAATAGAGGATGTAGCAGATAATAAACTGATAAGAATAGATATTACTTTTGATATTAGCCAAAAGGCCAAGAAATGATGCAGAATCTAGATTTAATATGCATGTATATGCATGTGTGTGACATGATATAAGCGTGGAAGGGAGAGAAGAGAAGATCTAAAGGATATGGATTGGGGAGTAGGAGAAAGTATTATGAAATGTTAAGAAAGACAAATATCACATTTTCTTTCACTGTTAGAAATATTTGCATATATAATATGTATATAAATCATATATATATATATGTATAAATCATGAAAACAGAAGGAGGGCTAAATGGGGGAGCAATGGATGAACAGAAGTGATGTAGGGTATGGCAGCTCAATTCTGGAGATGGATATGAGCAAAACACATTGACAGACATATGAGAAAATGTCATAATAAAGCCTATATTTTGTATGTATGCTAACTAAAAATTACTTAATAAAACAGACAGGAGAAATTAGAACAAAAAATATTCACTTGGGTTCTGGATGATGAGGACTACATGAATTTGGGTGCCTGGAGCAGATAAGTTGCTTTAGGGATTGCTTAGTGGGCTTGTGTTTTTGTGGCAAACAGGTTCGTGGTGCAAGCAGAGTGGGAACGGGCTGATGTCAAGTAGAGAAGAACCTTAGGTGTCATGGCAGGACTTCTGTGTTTACCGGCATTTAACTTAGACAGGCTTGTTTCCTTTCCCTTTGCTCTTTGTGGGCAAGTCTTGTCCTCCCGAGTGACCACAGTGCGGACTTAAGAGTAATAGAAGAGCATTCTTCAGCCCCTAACCATGAACTTTATACACGAAGAAACAGAAGGGTAAGTCATCTTGTTAAAATGGAACTTTCTGGGACATTGGAGAGTACTCAGCCTATTTGCATATAGATAGGTAACAATCTTCTTGCCTCCTTTGTATGGACTGGCTTCTAGTCAAAAGAACAACAGCTCACTGTTGACTTAACTTGAGCAGGAAGGAAGTGCAGGGGCAGGTGGGTGTGCCTGATAATCTCACTATTCAGGGCACAGAGGAATGCGGTGTAGGGGTGCCTCCATCTTGGAAGCCTTCCAAGGGCTTGGAGCCACAGAAGTGCAGCAGGATCTGGTAAAGAAGCAGAAAGCAGCAACAAATAATTGTCCTTGTGACCATGTGAGGGTATCAGCAACACCCCACCAGAATGGGCGGAAGGTGGTTCCTTCTGGGGGATTTAAAAGAAAGTGTTCTTCAGTTGGCACACAGGGATCCTTTCTGAACACCACTGAGGTTTGGGGCAGAGGCCAGTTCCTACAGACAGAAGGAGCCTGGGGTCTCAGTGCCTCTGGAAGATATGTCCTGTTGCTACCTACTTCTACTGAGCTGTAGAATGATACTCACAGAGAAAGGCTCCTGGAAGTACCACTTAGGAGAGTTTGTGATGACTGCAGCAACCAAGGAGAATACAAGCAGTAAACATCGAACCCCTTCTCAGATCTACCCAATGGAGAGGACATTCTCCACAGTTGTGTGGAGAGCGGACACTGACTCGGACATGAACTCTGGTGCCCCATATTTGACCACCTCCTCTTGGTGAGGAGGCCTGGTGGCACTCAGAGAAAGAATAAGCAGGCTACCAAGATGTGACTTGATAGCCTATGACCATAAAATGGGGGAGGAAGTCACAGACCTAAGGGAGGGGAATAGGGGAGGGGTATAGGGTGAAAGCAGGAGGGAGGGAGGAATGGGAGGATACAAGTGATGGGATAACAATTGAGTTGTAATCTGAATAAATCTATCTATCTATCTATCTATCTATCTATCTATCTATCTATCTATCTATCTAATCTTGTGAAACATCTCTTGTCACTTGGTGCTGTTTGTCAGGTGGGCTGCTTGTGATTTCCACGGGAGTCAAACTCTGTAGCACAAAGTGCCATCTTGAACCGAAGACGTATCCATCCCAACTATAAGACCATGAGCAAAATGCAGTGACAAACATGCATGGCAATGTAAAAACGAAGCTGGTACCTTGTATGCTAAAGAAAACAGAAGGACAAAGGTGCTTGGGATCCAGGGTAGTGAGCGTATACAAGCGTGATTACCTGGAGCAGGGAAGTGTAGGGTCCTATAGGGCTTGCTCAATGTTGTGTTTTTGTTTTTGCTGCACACAGGATATGGTATACACAGAGTGGCAATGAGCTGGTATCACTTAGAGAAGACACTCGCGTGTTATAGCAGGGTCTTCTGGGCTTATTGGGCATTTAAATACAGAGTGGCTTGTTTCTTCTTCCACTGTCAAGTTATGCAGATCTTGCCTTCCCTAGCGACCACAGGTCTCTTTGTGAGCTGTCCTGACCCAGGAAGAGCAGACTTGAGGTAAATATGAACAAGCCAAGGCAAAGGCTCACTGCTGAAGAAACTTGCCAACTAGTTTTAATCGCTGGTCCACCTGGGCCCAGGCCTCCAGTATGGGAGCCAGATCCCAAAGTGAGCCAAAGCAAACCAGTGCAGCTTCACCAACACTTCTTTGTGGGCCAACAGACTTCTAGCTTACAGAACGGACACAATGGCCCTGTGGCTGTTTCCTTACTGTTAAGCAAGGCAAGGGGCAAAAGAGGGAGGTGACATTTCTAAGAAACAGGACTACAAAGCTAGGGCTTTTGCAAAGGGAAAGAAGTAACTCAAAGTTGAGCAAGCAGCCCTGGAAATCTAGCTGTTCAGTGATGAACTGGCCTCCATCCCATCTACAAATGCCAGAACTTTCCTTTCGGTGGATTATAGGGGAAGAACAAGACTATGTAAACAGACCACTTTCCAGGGACTCGCATGGGAGAAGCAAGACTGCTTCAACTTGAAACAGCACAGTGAGGAGACCACACAGGGATACATGCACTGTCCTCTCAAGTGATTTTGTCACACACCCTTCAGTGATAGATTTTGACCTTGACCACAAGAGAGCAGTGTTAATTCCTCTTCTCTATTTCCATAAAGGTCGCACCTGAAACATGACAGCTGAGGGGAAGTGTGATGCTTTTCAGTGAACACGCAGGGCAAACCCGTCCATGGGAATGCTGATGTGAGTTTCCCCTTTTGGAGCAGGGTGTTTCTAGGAGGAAACTACTATGTCTAATGGGCCTTAAAGGATTCCTGCTAATTTCAGGTAAGAATATTAAATAAATAAGACTGTCATTTGTCTATATAGCAATGAAGTCATGAATTCTGTTCTGGAATCCTGATGCTGGCCAAACACTGTTCAGAACATGAGAGCTTTTTGCACGGGTCAGACACAACCCAGCCCTCGCGTGGCAGCCAGACTCCTGGCTTCACCTGCAGAGGCTGCGTTGCTGGGCTAACTTGGAAATAGTCAGCAGTCTCTTTCCTTAGTTCTCACACCATTGCTGTCTCTGAATGCCTTCTTTAATAGTATGAATGCTTTCCTGTTAGTTCATGACTGAGATTCACAAGCACTGGGAAGCTTCCCCCCTCCAAAAATTGAACACACACACACACACACACACACACACACACACACACATGCACGCACATGCACGCACACGCACACACACATATTCATACACACACACATACAATGTGTTCATTGCACAAATAATGGATTCCATTATGACACTTCATACATGTATGCCATAACCCTGACCACAATGTACCTTGACATTACCTTCTCTTGTCTCAGCCCCCACCTTGACAATCCTGTTGGCCCCAAACATAATGGATGATTACATCTGCTTACGTATATAAAAAACTACCAGAATACTTCACAGTTTAGGGTCAGGGGACAGAGTTATATCTGACAAATTTACATACAAAGGAAAATAGTGCTCCCCTTTCTTCTGACTGTGTGGTCCTTTAATGCAGTAAGAAGCTATTGATAGAGCATTAGGTTGGGGTTGCTTTGGGAAGGGAATGAGCCTCAGAGCTGCCCTCTTGCCTCTCATCCTGCTTCCCTGATCTGTTTCCATCCAGGCTGTGGACAAAGACAGAAGAGGACTTCCACTGCTGGTCACCATGCAAATCAACTGACCGCAGATGGCACTGGTGCACAGAAGACCCTAACGTGGCTTCCCCGAGGATCTCCTTCTGGAGCTGGGTTAGATGGACTGATGATGTGAATGATGAGAGATGGTCTGTGAGTGGTGTGAAGGATTGCAGAGCATCGTTGGGAATAAAATAGGAGAGAATCAGAAAGTCTGGCATCATGACTTAAAACACACACATAGAAAAGGTTTTATTTGAGAGGACAGCAAGTCGGTGAGAGGAAAAAGATGGTAAGGAAGGGTAAAGATGGCAGAAAACATGTATAAAAATGTCTTAATAAAATCCATCATTTTGTTCAATGAAATAAACTCATTAGAAGAAAGAAATATTGGATATATAAGAAAAAGGAAGAGGCAGAAGGATCACTTGCTGTGAGTTTGAGGCCAGCCTGGTCTACAAAGCAAGTCCAGGATAGCCAAGGCTAACACGGAGAAACCCTGTCTCAAAAATAAATAAATAAATAAATAAATAAATAAATACATAAATAAATATAAGAATCGCAGTGCTTCTGGATCCTAGGCATAATATGAAAACATCTATTAAAACACTGCATCATTTTAAAGGAGAAAACAAAACTGGAGGCAACTGATGATGCAGAGCCCTCTAGCTACTGGGTGGAGTCGGGGCTTGCCCCAAGTCTGACTCCATGCATGGTTTTTGTTCTTTCGTAAATTCCTCTTAGGAGGAAGTACCTGAGGAGGCATTGAGCAGCACTGCTGCTACCTTTATGTCATCTGTACTAAACTACGCCAAACAGGGAATAGAATTAAATGGAATTCCTTGAAGGCAGGAGAGGGATTCAGAACACTCCACATGTTAAACTCTCTCTCTCTCTCTCTCTCTCTCTCTCTCTCTCTCTGTGTTTGTGTGTATGTGTGTGTGTGTGTGTGTGTGTGTGTGTGTGTGTGTGTGTCCAGCAGTTAACACTGGGCATCTTCTCTAGGCACTCTCCATCATAGTTTTTCATACAAGGTCTCTCACTGAACCTGGAGCTTGCCAATTCAGCCAGAATGACCAGCCAGGAGTCCATATCTCTACCTCCTCAGTGTTGGGGTTACAGGTGGTGTGAGGACACTTGGCTATCTGAACTCTGGTCCTCATGCTTGTGTGGGGAGCACTTTACAAACTGAGCCTTCTCCCCATCTCCAGATTCTTTCAAAGTAGAGATGAGTGTCTCATTTGAGGAAGAAAAAGGAATACTGACCACAAGGATCTCCTATCTGAGGCCTCAGAGCATGGCACAATGTTACTGGTGCCTATCAGCCATCAGCTTAACATTCTGTGGCGTGAGATATTCTCACCCCTTCAGAGATGGGAAACTGAGCACAGAGACGTTGAATGGTTTTCTCAGGGCCGCAAAGCAAGGGTTAAAGCTGTTTTTACATCCTGATGTGCTGGCTCCAGAAAGGGCCTGTCCCCTCTACTGTGACTCCCTTCCTTACTCTTCATCAAACCAAAGTGTGCAAGTTAGATGGTTGTTATTCCAGTATGAGGAGAAAACACTAACGACTGCCATGGTGAAATGAATCTGAAAAGACAAGATTTTTAAATACAGGAAACGAAACTCTTAGGTTTCTGGAAAATTCTGGGCTTCAACGGAAACTAAGGTAATCAACTTAAAGGTTCCAACCTCATCAAATCCCTGCGGCTAACCAAACCAGTCATGCCAGGAGGCTGGGCAGCCGGGAAGCCTTCTGGATCCACCGGACCCTCCGCAAACCTCCCGGAAGAGGCGCCACGGACTGGCAGAAATAGAGCTGTTTTCTTACGAGGTGGTTAAGGAAAGTGAGGCTCAAGACTGAGATTATTGCCCTATGGGAATCAGACGTAGAGCGGTGAGTTCCACACACACCCATGCAGCCCAGCACACCACGTACTTTCCAGGTCTTTACCTTAATTACAGAGAGGGGCATAAACAAACGCAACACAGAACAGCAGCAAAGACAAAGGCAAGCAGACAGGAAGGGGTTTCAGGAAAGCATGTTCCTCTGTGCTTTCCTCAAGAACCGGTAAAGCGCTCGCCATCCCTAGCATACCCTGCCCACCAGCAGAATCCTCTGGCTCGGCTTCCAAAGTATCTGGAACCTGGGACCAGGATGGGATCATTTCCTGCCACAGTTCCCTGAGAGGTCTCCTTCCTCTGACCTGAAGCATTACAATCTGCTGTATAGTCATGAGAGAAGGAGAGGGAGAGAGAGGGAGAGAGAGAAAGAAGAAGAGGAAGAGGAGGAGGAGAGGAGAGAGAGAGGAGAGGAGAGAGGGGAAGGAGGGTGGGGGCTCTTTCAAAACGTCTATCAGACCTTACTGCTTCTCAGCGTAAAGCCCTCAGCTTTTGCTCATTCACGCAGAGCAAAATTCCAGTGTACCAGATGCCTGCTGACTTTCTCTAGAGTGTCCCAGCCCCTTGTCGTCCAAGTACAGCCCCAAATGGTGCTGGCAAAATGCGCCGAGTGAAGGAGGAATGACCTTTGGTCCTAGCAGTGAATCTGAAACACAGAGAAATGTAAAACTCCTCATTTATTATGAAACGGAGGTTAAGAATTAGAGGTGGTGTGCTTCATAATGATTTTTTTAAATTTAAAGTACATTGAAATATTGTAGTTATTTTCTACTTACAGAAATGGTGTGCTTCATAATGATTTTTAAATTTAAAATACATTAAAATATTTTAGTTATTTTACACGTAGGTGTCTTAAAAGCCTTGCAGTTCCATATAATGTATTGATACAAATCTATGGGCAATTGAGGTGGGACTCTTGGGTGGCAATTCTTACTGCTCTATGTTTTTATATTCAAGACTGTTTTATTTTTATTCTTTCTGCTTAGCAAAATATAGGGTAGTCACTAGGTTTGTATACCCATATTCTCTACACACACACACACACACACACACACACACACACAGCAAGGTTGACTATTTGGGGAGAGGAGAGAATCATTGGCGGGGAGGTGCCATAGAAAGGTGGGTGGGTGGATATGAACAAAATACAATGACATATGCATAAGAATGTCATAATGAAACCCATTATTTTGGACCTAAATTGCTTTTATGATAAAACAAAAGCATAGGCAATCCTTATAAAAACATGCTATTCCCAACTAGGGATCTAAACATTTTTAACATCCTAAGTCACTTAGTCTTCAGGCAGCTTCTGAGGTGGGAAATCTCTCTGCTTCAGTTTGCCCAAGTGACCTAGATGCGATGGCAAATGAGCATGCTTTGAGTCACAGGGTAAAGCGGCACCAGAGGAATCTGAACTATAAGAGACCACTACCCAGTCTACAGTCACCCACTTGAAATACACCCTTGGTGTACTTAGAGTGTGTCAGGTACTCAGCTAAGTACCAGGCACAGAAACCCATGATTTAGTCTCTGTCCCCATGGGGACTGAGGCAGGGGAGTACACCAGCTCCACCTGAGGAGATTTCTAAGTGAGAACTTGTGGGGGAAAATGCGGGCATGACCTGGCAGCTTGGCACACTGCGCTTCTAAGTGAGAAGCATGGTGCACCATGCCCCAGAAGTTAGAACACTGAACTCGGAGTAGCTGAGAGCTGGCCGGGGGATGATTCTGCCTTCTTCACGCCTCCCTTCATGGGCTTCTTCTGCAATGAGGACCCTGGTAGTATGAGCGCTCACTGTCCAATCTGAGGTAACGTGCTAACCAGTCACAGCGGATAGCACCCCCCCCAAGTAAGCAGTTTTTCCACATACAATAGAGCAGACATTGCTCCCCTGAAACAGTCTCCTGAGTGGCTTATCTCCATGCCCTGTACTGTTGCACGTGGCCATTCCTGACAGTGTTGCTGTCTTGTCAGGGGATGCCTCAGCAACGATGGCAGCAGCTAACCTCTCATTTTATTGCTACTGTTATTATTACTGCATGCGTTTGTTAATATGTTGTTGGGGGCCAGTGCAAGAGGAACAGCAAAACAGTTCTAGAACTTATGGAATCCGGCCCACTGGTTAGCATACCGGTGATGGGCGTAGTCTCGTTGAGGCATAACCCCAGAACTACGTGTCTTAAGGAAATCATGCTGGAAGGAGTGAGCATAGCTCTGCTTGTCACCTTTGAGCTCATCCTAATCCCCTTCCTATGTGAATTGTGTGAGTACCATAAAGGAGGCTTCCAGCCCCTCACTGGGCAGCGTCATTGGCTTACAGTAACAATGTTGATCTCTCTCAAGCATTGCTGTCAGAGCAGGTTAATGATTCAACCAGCGCCTTTGAAAACAATCTACAGATGTAGATTGCTAACAATGACCACTACCCTTAAAGCCGGGTGTGATGGTGCACGCCTTTAATCCCAGCACTCGGGAGGCAGAAGCAGTCAAATTGATGTGTGTCCGAGGCCAGCCTGGTCTACAAAGTGAGTTTAAGACAGCCATGACTACATAGAGAAACTCTGCCTCAAAAAACAAAAAACAAACAAACAAAAAAAAGTTTGGAAAAATAGATTGTTCAATAAAGTTAGGTAAAGATGTTTTTGCTAGGGTCTCTGACATAGAAAGTCTTAGGGAAAAATAAATTGTTTAGCAAAGTGAGGTAAAGATTTTTTTTTTTTTTTTTTTTGCTATTGGCCCTGAATGATACAGGATATGTTAAGAGCCGGTTGAAGTGAAGAGAAGTACAGTCTTATTAGTAAATCTAGGGACTTTTAGAGGTTGGCAGAGCAAGAACAATGGCCCACAGCAGCATTGGCTGATGTGACTCCTTAAAACTGGGCTGGTGACTGAGATGACAATTGATTTCCTTATTCTATTTTTCTGGCCTCAGCTTCCTGATATGATTTAATAAAATATATTAATGAACAGATGAGCACATTTAGGACTTAAAGTAGAAACAGCTGATTATTTTTATATAGGTATTTAGATTTGTGATTCTTTTAAGATCTTTATAAGATTACTTCTTAAGATAATTGATTCCTCTTTTGCAACTGCAAATTGCAGCCTGCCAGTGAAGAAAAGCTGGCTCAGAAATTATCTTGTGAGCTTATACTCTGTTAATATGTAACAAGTTGCCTAGTTACAAATGTATGTGGGTTCTTGGAAATAACTTGTTATTCATGCTTGTTTCTCACTCATAACACGTAAAACATTTGATCATGTGAGGTTATTGGGGAACATGATTTTCTTACGTATATCCATCGTTTACTTATAAAGAAATAATAGGTAAACACATTGTGATTTTTGTACTGCTTGAAAGATTTTGTTGGGGTATATAAACTGTGGGAGGAAAAAAATAAAGGAAGGATGAGGAAGAGGAGGAGGAGGAGAAGAAGAGGAAGAAGAGCAGCAGCAGCAGCACCACCACCAGCTTGTTGAAGCCTACCTGCTGGAATTTGTCTTACTTCATTATCAAGTCTAAGTGTGTATGTGTGTGTATGTGTGTGTGTGTGTGTGTGTGTGTGTGTGTGTGTATGTGTGGTTCTTTTCCCTTCTTTCCCTTTCTTTTTTAGACACTTGCCACCATCAGTGGAAGCCCCCGCTAGGAGCCATCAGCCCTAGCCCCAGCTTGCCACCTTCAGTGGAAGCTATTGCCGGTAACTATTGGTTCCAGCTTGGAAGGTCGCCCTCAGAGAAAGTCTTCAGGGTCACCAGCCAGCTGGGCACAGGGTTCACGCCCCACCTTAGTTTCCCCCAGTTGATGTTGAAGATGGACTTCAATAACATGTGTCTAGGTACATGGATGTACATGCATATATGTGCATGTACACGTGGAGGTCAGAGGTCAGCCTCAGGTGTCCTTCTTCAGGAGCCAATGACTGTGCTGTTTTGACGCAGGGCTCTCTCTGGCCTGGAGCTCCCCTGGAAGCCAGGGGAGTCTGGCTAAGCCGGCTAGCCAGCAAGCATTAGAGATCTCTCTCTAAGCTGGAATTTCAAGCATGTACCATCACTGTCCGGTTCCTTAGAGGAGTCCTCACACTTCCAAGGGGCAGCAGTAAACAGCAGGGATTTCCCCCTTCATCCCTCGAGGCCATCTGCTCAAGCCATCAGTGACAAGGGCTGTTTCCGTTCTCAGCTGCCTCAGCTTTTGCCCTTGGATCCAATGAGTGGCTTTAGGTTTGTTAGAGTCACCTTGCTTTGCTTCATCCAGGTTGTTCTTGACATCTGATGAGACAGCATCCCTAGGGAGCATATTTTTGTATCTCTCCATATGTTGCTTTTTTGTCTCCTACAGTAAGACTTGTACGTTCTGCCACAGGCCGGCACTGCAGCTTATGTTTAGTTTGGTCTCGACAGCAATATTTTATTATTATTTCCATCTTTCCCTCAATTACAGAAGTGACATTTTCTCATTTCTTTTTCAGTAGACTGACCCCGTATCTCTCCTCTTACTTCATCCCTTCTTCCTGTATTGCTCAGCGGCCTCTTTCATTCAAGGTCACACCTGTATTCGGAATCTACTTAATGGCGTGCCCTGAGTCTATATTTACTTACTTTCTTAGTGATTGATTTTCCTGCTCCTCATTCTTTTCATTTTTATACCCTACAGACATAGGTAATTTTGCTTTATTTGTTCTTGTCTATAGTCCTTTTTTGTTTTTAAGGCTTCATTGACCTTGGATTAGCTTAGCTCATGGCTGCCACATATGTACCACTGAAAACAGAGGTCAGAATATAAGTGAGAGATCCTCAAACTGTTTATAACTGAGTGGGGGTGGCACTATGAGGAGGTAAAATTTTGTTTTATTTTGAGGCAGGGTCTTGCTGTTAGCCCAGGCTAGCTTCAAGCTTCCTGCAATCTGATTGCTTCAGCCCCTTGAGTGCTGGGATTCGAAGCATGCATTGCTATGCTTGGTTGAGTATATGTAACTTAAAAAATTTTTTTTAAAAGTGGTAAACAGTAGTGGGCCATTTAAATAAGCACAATATTAAAATGACTTCTAATGACTCATTGTCGCACCCACATATCAGCACACTGCTCAACCCTTGTTAGAGAAGCTATTTGTTGTGTTTGTTGGCAGTTAACACAAAACCACATAACTGGTCAATGTGGGCAGAGCATAAGGGACCTCGGTGTGTGTAACCCTAAGTGGGATATCTCTGTCAGATCCCCACACCAGGACTCATGGATCTCTGCTGAAGAGGGGGGTGGAGGGAGTATAGGTGTAGATGACCTCAAAGGAACAGTGTTGTCTGGACACAACAGGCCAGATGTACATATGAACTCACAGAGACTGTGACAACAAGCCCAAGCCAGACAAAATCCCAGCATGGAGGAGGGAGGTAGGCACAGAGCCCCACCTTTAGTTGAGGAGCTATTAGCATTTGGCAGCTGCTGGGAGAGGGAAAGTCAGTTGTCATTGCTGGTGTGACACCTGGAATAACCCATCACACTCCAGAGCAGGCCTCCACACCTTAGCAGTTGAGCAGCACGACCTGGACTTGACGGGTTAAAAGCAGAGAGAGACAGACAGACAGACAACATGAAGCTGGGTGAACTGGGGGGGGGGGTTCTGGAAGGATTGGGGGAGGGGTAAAAAACGCACTGTATGAGATTCTCATAATTATAAAAACTACTAGAATATAGAAAACAGCGGTGAACAAATAAAGCATGATATTGTACATTCAATCCATGTGTAAATGTACAGTTTAGTGCCAGTAAGGCCACTCTTACTGTTTGGCCACCACCATCCATCGTGCTCTTAGTTACTTTTAGGCTACTGTGATGAAAATGACCTGACAAAGGGAATTAATGGAGAAAGGACTTATTTTGGCTCACAGTTGAGGTCTAGTCCATCAGGGAGGGGAAACCAAGGTGGCAGGATTTTGAAGCCTCCGGTCACCTGTCACTTGAATTCAGAGGCCAGAGCAAGACAAAGACGGCATGTATCTACCTCTGTCACTCTCGGTCTATTGTTTTGAGATGAGACAAGGTCTCTCACTGAAGGGCAGGCTCGCTGTTTTGACCAGGATGGCTTGGCCAGGAAGTTCTTGGGGTAGAGGGGTACCTGTCTCTATCCTGCAATCCTAGGCGAGGTTACAATCATGGACAGCTATATTTGGTGTCCTCTTCTGTTTCCTTCTTCTTTCCTTCCTCCTCCTCTTCCTCCTCCTTGTCCTGGTCCTCCTCTTCCTCCTCCTCCTCTTCTTCATCTTCTTCCTCTTCTTCATTTTAAATGTGGGTGCCAATATATTGGAAGTCCGGTACTCATGTGTATAAGGCAACTAATTGTTCTTAGCTTTGAGCCATCTTTAGAGCTCCCTCTGAGTCCTTTGTTCATGACTGTGAACACAGCTGCCCATACTCTCATGTGCTTTTGGAGGCAAAGTACAGTCTTAGGTATTATTTCTTAGTAACCACATACCTTTTGAGGCAGGGTCTCTCACTGAACTAAAACTTACCAGGTGGTGTGGGCTGGTTGGCCAGCACACCCTAGGAATCCACCTGCCCCAAGAATCCCAGCTCCAGGGTCAACAAACTCATCTTGTTATGCCTAGCTATGTTTTAAATATGGATTTCGGATATTGAACTCAGGTATTCATGCTTGCATGGTAAGCATTTTATTGACTGGGCTCAATTCCTAAGCCCTATTTACTAACTCACTCTGTGCTAGGTCTAGTCACTGGTATGATATTTCTGGTGATAAAATTATATAAAGTTTTTCTACTCCAGACCCAGCTTATGAAAGAATATGTTTTAGAGAATATTACACAGCCATTGATATGATGGCATGAAATGGTGGGGTGACATGAGGCATGGTCTCTGAGGTGCTGAGGGCACCACCTGCAGCATGGCAGTCTGCGTCTGATGGCAGATGGACATGAGAACACGTCATCAGGGTGCCAGGCATCTGCACAGGGACCTCACAGGCTACTTTTAACTCTGCTTTATTCGGGGGCTGTTTTGTTAGGTGTCTGCAAAAGGCCAGCATCTGATCCAACCCACCCACACTCGTGCAGTTATGGTCTCAGTCACTGTGACTGTCACTCCTCTGGCGTCATCTGACATTCTCTCTCTTGCCAGTTTTCTCTTCAAATCCTTTTAGAAAACTATTTTTTTACCCCCAAATTTTGTCATTTTACATATATATATATATATATATATATATATATATATATATATATATATATATATATATGTATGAAAGAAGAGTCACAAAAGGGCCCTTTATATTTATGTCTGTTTTTACTTCCTTTTCTGTTTGAAAAATTCACCTGCATCATCTATTGATAGGAAGAGTGATAGATGTATTTGATTCTTATACGTTTAAAGTTGGCTTTTGAAATTGTTGCCCTTTTTTGAGATAAAATTTCACTGTGTAGCCTGGGGTGCCCTTGACTCAGAGCAATTCCTCTGCTTCAGCTTCCTAGAACAAATTGTTTTGTGGAACATGACCCTAACACACCAGTAAACTATCAACTTGAGTTTACTTCTTTCTGAAACACGTTCCCATGTGTCCCCAAGCTGGACCAACATTTGCTGTGGAGCTGAGAAGGACCCTGAACTCCAGATCATCCTGCCTCTACCTCCTGAGTGCTAGGATGTCAAGCGTGAGCCACCGTACCCTGTTGGTGCAGTGTGAGGATAAAACCTAGTGCTCTGTGCATGCTAGACTGGCTCTCTACTAACCAGGATACATCCTCAGCACCCCCTCTCATTGAGTATGTCTTAGATAATTTATCATGATGTATTACCCTGATGGTATTGCTTAAAGTTGAGAGGAGAGGGGACTGTGGTAGAGGAACTACGGCCGAGGTGCTGGGTAAACACACAGGAAGAAGCCAAAGCTAGGCTCAGTGTGGACATCACTGACATGGCCTGCCTGGATCAAGGTGGCAGTGACTGACTGATGAGTGTGAGCCTGACCCTCAGATACCATCTCCATTTTGTAAAACATGGAGCCTGCTGCAGGGAATCTGAGGCTTCTTCTAGCTCTGCCGTTGCATAGGACTGTTTTTTATTCCCAGCTAAAAGGGACTGTGCAGCTTATCTGTTCCGCATGGAGCTTCTTGGACAATCTGCTGAAACAGTATTGACCTCGCTCTTTGACGCTGAAGAGGCAGCACAAACACCAGCTCCATATTAGAGCTCACAGCTTCAGGACAAAGGCCACTCTCTTGTTGTGGCATAAGTTTGTGACCAGTTTAAGCTACTGGTTGTTGCATTCCAACCCCACGGTCCCAAGCACTGGACTGGACCATACTCTCTGATGGATTTCTTTTGTGAAGGTTGGTGCTATAGCCTACTGCACGGCTACTCTGTGGCTGCAGGGATCCACCTCTTTTTTTTTTTTTTTTTTTTTTTTTTTTTTTGGGATCCACCTCTTGAACTTGGTTTTACATTCACAGCCTGTATATCCCTTCCAGAAACATCACTCCTCCAAGTACTTATGGTTTCTGGGTAGGTATGCCAACCTTACAGATCACCTGTGTTTCCCAAAAAAACACCACTTAAAAAAAACCATTTATTCTATCTCATTTATCAAAAAACAAAACAAAACAAAAACAAACAAACAAAACAAACACCCCCCCCCAAAAAAATCCAAACAAACAAAAAACAACAACAAAAAAAACGGCTTTAATGTCCATAACGCAAGTTTTGCTGCTCCTTGCTTTTTTGCCTCACCATGACAGGATGAACAAAGAGGAACCTCTGTGCTTAATTTTCTTTGGTAGGTATTTGGAGCTAGTTAGAAAATTTTAATTCTGTGTTGGTAATTGATCCCATTGTAAAAGTTACTTGGAGAAGTGTTGCTTTGGCGTATGAGGAACACTGATCCTCCACTGGCTGTTAGTCCGCACTGGGTAAATCTCTATCAGTCTTGTCCTGAAGTAGAAACAGGTGAAACAAGCACATCACCCCAGAAAGTAGATAAGCAATTGCCATCCAACCTCCCGTACTTAGTTTAACTATCCACAGTTTCACATCCCGGGGTTAGAAGTTCAAACCTAGGCTACGGGACATCAGTCTAGGAACCTGAGAACTGGGCCTGCTCCACAAGGATCATGCTGAGGAAGACAAGAGGCGCACACTGAGGCAAGGCCATGTGAGGACACGGCAAGAAGGCAGCTGTCCACAAACCAGCCACAGAGCCTTCATGGGGTGCCATCTCTGCTGGCTCTTTGTTTTTGTACTTCTAGCCTCTAAGACTATGGGAAATAAGTGTGCACAGTGGGAGATACCCAGGCCATAGTGCTTGGTTGCGACAGCCCAAATAGACTAAGGAAGTGTACCAAGTGCCATGCATATCATTAGCTCACAAAGCTGCTCAAACCTTCCAGCAGAGCAGGTGTGGGAGTGATCTCATAGAGTGGAAACAAGCTGAGGACAAGCAGGTCCTTTCTCTGAAGCTGCCTGGCTATTAAGTGAGCAGGAATGTGGGCACCCAGTTCTGCAAGTCTGTGAAGGGAGATTATCTTCTAAAGAACTGAGATTTAGAGGTGTGTGTGTGTGTGTGTGTGTGTGTGTGTGTGTGTGTGTAAATATATGTATATGTGTAAGTAGTCATATATATGCATATGTGTGTATATGTGTAAGTGTGCATATTGTATACATATGTGTCTATGTGCATATATGTGCACATGTATGGATGTCTATGTAGGTATATGTATGTGTATGTATGCACGTGTGCATGTGTGCATGTGTGTAGGAAAGGTGGGTGTATTCCATGATTTCTTGTGCATCAGAGGAAAGAGCACCTTAAGGTGAAAACCAGAGTAAGTAAGGCCAAGTGTTTTCAGTGACTGGGGAGGAGGCGGGAGGCTCCCATTCTGTTTGGAAGATTTGTGTAGTTTGGACATGGGGCAACTAAGGGTAGTAACTCCCCTCACGCTGACTGGGAGACAGTTTTCAGATGGAATGACCAAGAGATCTCTACAAATGACCCAGTAACAGGAGACTACAAGCTTCAGGATGATTGGGGAGAAAGACCCTGAGCAGCTGCATATTGTTTCTGAGATCACACAGCTCCGTAAACAGCTTAGTAAAAGGCAGGCTTAGCCTAGGCTGTCTCGTTTTTCTTGTCATTGACTACTCACATTGACTAGGGGATTTATGAAGACATCTGTCTTACTAGGCACTTCCTGGATCAGAAGATCTAGCAACCTGGAAGGCAAAGCTTTGAACTTGGGATCTAGAGGTCTGGTGCAGATCGAAGCCCCCACTTCTTTACCGATTCCTCAGTTTATTTCAGCTTCAACAATGACGCCCAGCGGGCTGAGTGAGGGAATGCTCCAACGTACTGATAAGGTTTGTCCAGATCACAGGATTACCCAGCTTAAAAATAAATAGTGAGGAAAGAAGCGGGGAGCAGGAGAAGTGAAGCAAGACTGTATTAGGAAAGGCCGCTCGTCTCTTTGAAGCAAGACAAACACATTCTCTTGGCCTGAATCACAGGAAAGCTGTGGCAGGCATGAATCACTAACGCTTAGTGTTCCCTGAGGGCTGGGGCCTTCCCTGCAGCCCTGCCCACTGCAGGACCATCTGCCGAGTCCCCGTGGATCCTCTGGATGCATGATGTCAAGAGGAGGGTGTGGAGGCTGCAAGCCGACACAGAATCATTTTCTTTTAGCAAAAACAACCCAACAGCCATGCTTACATACCCCAAAAAGGATGAACCAGATTGTAACTGTTGATGTCTCCTGAGCTACCATGACCCAGAGATGCTACCTCATTGGTCCTCGAAATAAAGGGCTCCAAGGATGTTGCTGACACAGTTGTTCAGGCTCCTTGCTCCTCAGACCCGAGGTTTAGCATTCAACCTGTATACCAGCCTCCATGATCAAATATAGACCCTCAAGGTGAAAGCCTGCCCCATTATCCAGTGTTCAAGCACCATTTTGTTCTACATCAGGTATGATTGCCTGGAGGTTTGAATTAGACCTCCCCTGCAAAAAATGACGGGCTTTAATATATATGTATATATTAAATATTATATAGTAATATATATTTGGTTCTGCAAGCTCACCTTACTGTGTGTGTGTGTGTATGTGTGTGTGTGTATGTGTGTGTGTGTCTGTTCATGTGTTTGTGGAGGTCTGAGGACAGCCTTGGTTATGACTTCCTAGGTTCTCGCTACCTTTTTCTGTTTTTTGTCTTATTTGTTTGTTTGGCTGTTTTGAGACACTGTCTGTTACTGGCCTGGAACTAGCCATGTGGGTTAGGCATCTCACTAGCCCTGCCTCTACCTTCCCTGTATTGGGATCACAAGCATGCTGTCATCACCCCCAGCTTTGTTTTTTTGTTTTCTTCTTTTAACTTGAGTTCTTGGGATTGAACTCAGTGCCTTGTGCTTGTGAGGCATGTACATTTCTTTCTGAGCTATCTCTCCACCCTCAATCCTCTGCATTTATCTGTTTAAATTAGCTTTTTAGAAGATATAAACTTCTAGAAGGATCATGTCATATTCTTTGTTTTAATGGCTAAGGCTCCCAAATGAGTATAATGCCATTAAAGTAAAAATATAAATTCACACAGTTTTAAAGGCATATGTGGCATGTGACAATGACAGAATCTCTCACAGAGCTCTTTAACTTGCCACAAGACTGATTAAAATGAAAAGAGAAAAGCAGATGAACAAGAAAAAGCAATTGAAGAGAGTTTGAAAGTCTAGTTCAAAGTCATATCTTTCCACAAACCAGCATGCTCTCTATCATGTGGATCCTAGCCTATAGTGTTCATGTGTGTGGATATAAGCTGTGGGTTTAGGCTATGGAATTAAAAAGGAGACCATGAAAGAGGAAAAAGAGGTGTTAAGAAAGGATAGAGGAGGATACATAACACATGGAAGCAGAAAGGGCGTGACAGGGGAGTGGATGGTACAAGGTGGGACAGGAGAATAGCAGAAAAGAATCAAGAAGTAAAGTATTTTTATTTGAAAATGCTACAACGAAACTCAGCACATCACACTGATACAGGGAAAAAGGTCAAACAAATCACACTTTTTCTTTTGTGGGTGGGTCATGAGAATGTGTGCACTCTGATTCACCGGGACAGTTCAGAAGGAAGCACAGATGAGTCAGTGCGGCTACCTTCCATTTTATTCATAACTCCACATCTTCATCTCTACCCTCCAGTAACACAATCAATGTGCATCAAAGCAACCAACGAGTGGTTTCCCAGGAGGAAACGTAGGAAAAGACAACGATGTAGTCAGAAAACCTCAGGATCCAGTTCTTACCCCTGGGGGCTGACCCCGAGATACCAGAGAGTGATTTCCAGGGCTGTTTTGGGGTGGAACAGTCATTCTCAGGAGCATAGTGGCTACCCACTTGCTTCATCCCCAGAGGACTGAGACAGCACAGAAGAGATGTCACTGGCAGTTGTACAGTGAACGCTGCCAGCAGGTACCACAGCTAAAAGGTAGTGCTGCTCTGACAAGCTCTGGGAGGGGGAGGAAGTTTGCTTGTTTCCGAGGAGCACAGATGCATGCCTCTCAGCCCCAGGTGGTTCTGATGTGACTCAGGACCATTTCTCTGCTGTATGATGAAAAGGAAAAGCAGCCAATGTTGTAAGGAGAGAGGGAGGACACTGGCTCTGCCATGAAATGTGGCAGATAATTCTATAGGCAGGACCTGCTCCAAGGCCTCACTTGTTTGCCATCCCCAATACATAGCTAACATGTATGGACTTATGTTGGTATAGGGGAGAGAAGGGAAGAGAAAGGGGAGAGGAGAGAAAATAAGAAAGGAGTGAAGAGTAAAAGAGAAAAAGAAACAAAGAAAGGAGGAGGGAAGAAGAAAGGAGCAAGAAGGTAGAGAGGGACAGGAGAAGAGGAAAGGTGATAAAAACAGAAGAGGAGAGAAAGAAAGGGAGAGAAGAGACAGAAAGGGAAGGGAAGGGTAAGGCAACAAGGGAAGAAATGAAGAGAAAATAAAAATAGAGACAAACTGAGACAGGAAAATGTGTGTGTGTGTGTGTGTATGAGAGAGAGAGAGAGAGAGAGAGAGAGAGAGAGAGAGAGAGAGAGAGAGAGAGAGAGAGAGAGAGAAACACATTAAATGAAGTGAACTGTTTGAATTTTACTACAGGAGCAACTAAAATGGTCACAGTTCACCATCTTCATTTGGATGTAGCCCCAAATATCCCAGGACCAGATATCAATATCTAAAATTACAATCATCCCAAACTCGGATGCATAGATGTCAGTGCAAAAACCCAATTAAAATAGCCAGGATGATCTGTTACCACTGGAGTCCAGCAACCTTATTACAGTAGGCTCTGAGAAATGGCCTGTGGTTGTAGCACAAGGGAAGGACTTCAAAATAGCTATTATGGATATTTTCAAGGACTTAAAGAGCACTTGAATAAATCCATTAATGAAATCTATGAAATTACAAGTGGTGAAATGAAATGAAGAAAACTGTTCAAGATATGAAAGCAGAACTAGAATCACAAAAGAAAATTCAAACTTGAGTGGACACTGGAATTGAAAAATTTAGGAACTCAAACAGAAGCCTTGGAGGCAAGCCTCACCAACAGAAAACAAGAGATAGAAGAGAGAATCTCAGGCATTGAACAAGATATAAGAAATGAATATATCAGCTAAGAAAAATGTTAAATTAAAAAATATATGGACACAAAACATCTTGAAAACTATGAAAAGACCAAATCTATGAATAATAGGAATATAGGAAGGAGAAGGAACCCAGGTCAAAGGCACAGAAAACATATTCAACAAAAGAATATTAGAAAAATTTTTTAACCCAAAGAAGGAGGTGCTTATTAAAGTACAAGAAGCTTACAGAACACCAGAGACTGGACCAGAAATGAAATTCTCCACAAGACATAATGATCAAAACACTAAATGTACAGAACAAAGAAAGAATATTAAAAGCTGCAAGGGAAAAGACCAAGTGGCATAAAAAGGCAGGCCTATTAGAATAACATGTGACTTTTCAACAGAGATTCTTTAAAAGCCAGAAGGGCCTAGATAGATGTTCTACAAACTCAAAGAGACCACAAAGGACAGCCTAGACTTCTACACCCAGCACAATTCTCAGTCACAATAGATAGAGAGAGAAGGACATTTCATGATAAAACCAAAGTGAAGCAATGTCTACTACAAATCTAGCACCAGAGAAGGCACTAGAAAGAAAACTTCAACCTGACGAGGTTAACCACACTCAAGAAAACACAAGAATTAAATAATCTCAGAACAGAAAAATCAAAAGATAGGGGGAAAACCACACATCACAACAACAAAATAATGAGAATCAAGAAGCACTGCTCATTGATAACTCTCAACACCAATGGTCTCAATTCCACAATACAAAGGCGCAGAGTAACAGACTGAATCTGAGGACAGGATTCGTCCCTTTCCTTCATCCAAGAAACACACCTTCACATCAAGGATAGACATCACCTCAGCATAAAGGGATGGAAAATATTCCAAGCAAATGGACCCAAGAAACATGCTGGTGTAGCCATTTTAATATATGACAAACCAACCAACCAACCAACCAACCAACCAACCAACCAACCCATACCAAAACCCTTCAGAAGAGAAAGAGAAGAGCACTATATACTCATCAAAGGAAAAATCCACCAAGATGAGATTGCAATTCTAAACATCTATTCACCAAGCACAAGGACACCAAAGTTCACCAAAACAAAACAAAACAAAACAAAACAGAAAACCCACTACTATAGCCAAAATCACTATTGATCCTCACACAGTGATAGTAGGTAACTTCAATACCCCACTCTCCCCAATTGACAGATCGTGAATTAAACAGAGAGATTTTGGTGCTAAATGACATCATAAGCTAAATATACTGAACAGACAGTTACAGGACATTTCACCCAAACACAAAAGAATATACCTTCTTCTCAGCACCTACTGGAACTTTCTCCAAAATTGGCCACATACTCTGACACAAAGCAAGTCTCAATGGACACAAGAAAATTGAAACAACGCCCTGCATTTTATCAGAGTACCATGGATTAAAGGTGAATTTCATCAACAACAGAAACAACATAAAGCCTACAAACTCATGGTAACTGAACAATTCCTTATTGAGTGAAAAAAAAATGGGTTAGCATAAAAATTAAGAAAGAAATTGAAGATGTTCTAGAATTGAATGAAAATGGAAATAAAGCCTATGCAAACTTACAGGACACAATGAAGGCAGTTCTCTAAGGGAAGTTCTTGGCACCAAGTGCATATATATAGAGAAGTGGGAGATCTCATATTAACAACTTAACAGCAGACTGGAAGCTCCATAACAAACAGAAGAAATAACAGCTAACAAAGTAGTTGGAAAGAATCAAAGCCAGTGATGAAATTAATGAAGCAGAAACAAACAAACCGACAAGAGAATACAAAGAATCAATGGAACAAAGTTAGTTCTTTGAGAAAAATCAATAAAATTGACTAAAAGGTTGAAGGAGAAGATATAAATTAACAAAATTGGAAACAAAAGGGAGACCTAACAACAGATACCAAACTGGAAAATCTAAAGGAAGTGGATAATTTTCTAGCTGTACACCATCTACCAATATTATATCAAGATCTGGTAAGTAACTTAAGCAGACCTATAACCCCCAGAGAAATAGAAACAATCATTGAAAGTTTCCCAAACAAACAAACAAACAAAAAAGTCCAGGGCAAGATGGTTTTAGTGCAGAATTCTACCAGTAACGCCAATACTCTTCAAATTATTCCACCAAATAGAAAAAAAAAAAGCCCAGTTATTTTCATGCGAGCACAGTTACCCGGTACCCAAACCAAATAAAGACCCAGAAAAGAAAGAATTACAGACCAGTTTCCTTTATGAATATATATGCAATAGTTCTCAGTAAAATACTTATAAACCAAATCATCTACCATGATCAAATAGGTTTCACCGCACAGATGCAGGGATGGTTCAACATACATAAATTAACAGTGTAATCCAGTATACAAACACACTTAAAGCCAAAAATTGCATGATCATCTCATTAGGTGAAGAAAATGCCTTTGACCAAATCCAACATCTCTTTGTGATAAAATTCCTAGAGATATTTGGAGTACAAGGCCCATACCTAAACATAGTAATGTCACTTTATAGCAAACCCATAGCCAACATCAACTTAAATGGAGAGAAACTAAAAGCATTTCCACTAAGATCAGGAATAAGCCAAGGCTGTCCACTTTCTCCATACCTATTCAACATAAAAGTCTTAGCTAGAGCAGTAAGATTACTGAAGATCAAAGAAATACAAACAGGAAGGAAAGACGTCAAAGTATCTTTATTTGCAGATGATATAATTGCATACAGAAGTGACTATAAAAATTCCATCAGGAAACTCATATAGCTCATAAAATCTTTTGTCAAATTAGTAGGATACAAAATTGAGACACGAAAATCAGTAGCCTTCTTATATACAAATAGCAAATAGACCGAGAAAGAAATCAGGTAAATAATACTTTTCACAAAAGCCTCAAAAATTTGGGAGGTAATTTCAATCAAGAATGTTAAAGAAACAGATAATAAAAATGTTAAAACAATGAAGAAAGAAACTGAAGAAAATATCAGAAGATGGAATGTTCTCCCATGCTCATGGATTGGTAGGATTAACATAGTAAAAATGGCTATCCTCCCAAAAGCAATCTATAGATTCAATGCAATCCTCATAAAAATTTCAACACAATTCTTCACAGAACTTGAAAGAACAATTTCAGCTTCACACAGAAAACCAAAAAACTCAGGATATCTAAAACAATCCTGAACAATAAAATAATTGCTTGAGACATCACCATTTCTGACCTCAAATTGTACTACAGAATAACAGCAATAAAAACAGCATAATATTGGCATAAAAACAGAAATGTTGACTAATGGAACTGAGTTGAAGATCCAGACATAAATCCACACACCTATGGACACCTGAGTTTTGATGAAGAAGCCAGGAATACATACTAGAAAGAAGACAGCATCTTCAACAAATGGTGCGGATCAAACTGGATGGCTGTATATAGAAGAATGCAAATAGACCCATAATTATCAAGTGCAAATATATCCATAATTATCACCTTGCATAAAACTCAACTCCAAATGGATCAAAGATATCAACATAAGGCCAGATATACTGAACTTGATAGAAGAGAAAGTGAGAATAGTCTTAAACTCATTGGCACAGGAAAAGACTTTCTAAACAGAACACCAATAGCACAGATACTAAGAACAACAATTAATAAATGGCACCTGATAAAACTGAAAAGTTTCTATGTGGCAAAGGACACAATTTAGACAAAGCATCAGGCCATCAAATGAGAAAATATTTTTACTAACTACACATCCATCAGATGGCTAAGAGCAGGACTATATAAAGAACAACAGCAAAAGAACATTAAGAAAGCAAATTAAAAACAGGGTACATATCTAAATAGAAAACTCTCAAGTGAGGGAACACAAGGAACATTCAACATTGTTAGCCATCAGGGAAATGCAAATCAAAACTGCTCAGGTGTGAACTTGATGGGACACCAGCGCTGAGAGCTCACATCCTTAATCCACATGCTATCTCCATCTGATAAGCACACACAAGTGAAAAATTGGTTTTCTCCAAAGAGTCTCATTGAATACCAGATCCCATGGCCAGCAGTAGACAACAAACACAAAACAAACTTAGTGGTGTGTTTGGAGGTTCTTTCCTCATAATGTTTTGTTAGGGCTTTTGTTTGTTTGTTTGTTTGTTTTTTAACCTCATAGGTCCTTTGCATATACATTATGACTTCTGGTTTTGTGTCTGTGGTGGCCCATAGAGCGCGGCACTGTTAGGAGGTGTGGTCTTGTTTGAGCAGGTGTGGCATTGCTATAGAATGTGTATCATTATGAGTGGACTCTGAGGTCTCAGATGCCCAAGACACACCCAGTGGGACATTCACATCCTGCTGCACGCAGGTAGGAATGTAGAACTCTCAGTGCCTTCTCCAGGACCATGCTTGCCACCATGATGGTTATGAACTAAACCAACTGTAAGCCAGCCTCAATTAAATGTGGTCATGGTGTCTTTTCACAGCAACAGAAACCCCAAGGCAGTGTTTTTATGGGATTTCTGTGTAGGAGAAAAAGTGTGTCTGTGTCTGTGGTTTATTTATTTATTTATTTATTTATTTATTTTTAGCTTTTTCTTTGGCTCCTTTTGTTTTTTGTTTGTTTTGTCCTATTCAGGTTTGTTTATTTTATTTTATATTATTACTATTTTTTAGATTCCTCTTTGAATCCTAAGGAAAGAGAGAAAGAAATGATGTGAATTTGGGTAGATGGAGGAGTTGGGGTAGAAGAAACCATAGTTGGAATATATTATATTAAAAATCTATTTTCAATAAAACTACAAAATAATTGCCCTCTGGCTCTGTATATATGATAACACTATATCTTACATAAATGTAGTACTATATAAAGAGAAAAATATCAAGATGCAAAAAGTATTATTTAAAAATTTTATGTATATGGGTATTTTATCTGCAGCCTGCATGTATATCTATGCGTCATATATTTGGCTCATGCCTTTGGAGGCCAGAAGAGAGCATCTGGCTGGTCCCCTGGAACCGGAATTACAGGCTGTTGTGAGCATGTGGGTGCTAATAGCCAAATCTAGGTTCTCTGGAAGGGCAGCCAGTGTCCTTTACTGCTGAGCCATCTCTCCCGTAACATTTTTTTTTTAACCAAATTGAGAACTTTCACTTTCACAGTTACTGTGAACATCAGGTTAAGTTAAAGGGAGGGAGCTGCCAGTAGGAAAACAGTTAACCACTGTAAATTTCATCTTTGTCATTACTTCATTTTATTGTGATCCCTTGAAGTCACCACCTTCATTTTGTACAGAATTTGGGAGCATACGCTAGATATTTGAGGAGTCACTAAAGAAGAATGAATGTTTTCCAAAATCAGTCCATGCAAACATTTCTGGAAATGGTCTCTCCCCCATTGCCTTCCTTTTCCTATGTGCATGCAGAGCCCAGAGACACCAGGACATCGGGCTCTGCCCTGTCACTCTCTTGAGATAGGCTCTCTCACTGAACCTGGAGCTAGGCTGGCATCGAGGAAGCCCAAGTGATTCTTTGTCCCAATAGCTCTGGGATTAAAGATATATGTCCCTGGGACTGTGCTCAGCTTTTTAAGTGGGTTCAGGGAATTTGAACTCAGACCCTTACGCTTGTGCAGCAACCAAGCACTCTTTCTTACTCACTGAGCCATCTCCCCAGATGAGCTTTTAACACATTTTGTTACACATGAATAAATGCACAAATGGGAGGGAGGGAGGAATGGGAGGATACAAGGCATGGGATAACCATTGAGATGTAATATGAATAAATTAATAAAAAATATAAATGCACAAACGGTTACAAAGCAATCAATGACTTATACTTTATTGTATATTTCTTTTTTGCTAAATTCTTCCGTTTATCCTTTTGATACTTCTTTATAAATTCTTTTTTTAAAATGTTGCTTTGAAGTGTGTGTGTGTGTGTGTGTGTGTGTGTTTGATGTATCTTTAAAGTGTAGATGAATTTCTATGGAAGTGTTCTCTACCTAGAAACTTGTCTGAGAGAAGGCTGTGACATCAGGTAGCCTGAGAGCCACAAACAACATAAAAAACATGGATCATCAAGTCTGTGACCTCTACGGTTTCAGCAATGGATGGAAGTAGTGTGCATGTGTATATGTGTGTGTGTGTGTGTGTGTGTGTCTGTGTGTGTGTGTGTGTGTGTCAGAACCTTTGGTTTATAACTATCCTCACTCTTTCTTGGCAAACTCCCCCAGGAAAAGCAAGGTTTCAAAACTGTCAGATTGAATCTGAGAATAGATTTTTCAGGCGGGAGCCAAGCAAGTGACAGCAGCTTGGGGGTGGGAGGTGGGGGCATCTGCAGCTCAGGAGGCACTGAGCAGCAGCAGGTGCAGTGAGAATGTTGGGGTTAAGGTGAAGGGCGTAAAGAACCGTCAGGTGTTGGAGTGACAGGATCAAAGTGGCTGGGATGGGGGTAATTTTCACAGCCTTTTGGATCTGGCATAGGATGCAGTGGGTCTGCGGTCAGCACACTGGTGTGCTGCCTGACACCAAGAAACCAGTCATATCCTAAGTGTTAAAATGATTGTAGTTACAGACTACCTGGGAGAGACACCAGGCAAGAACCTCACTACCATGTTGGCCAACTCCTCATATCGTCCGTGATATCTTATCACGGCATCCAGATGGCTTTTACCAACACAATCAATGCAAATCAATGCAAAAGTCAGATTGAAGACTTTGAGTTAGTGGATGAATATGAGGCTTGATTATCATATGCAGAATAGAAAGGTGATTCGTGTTCTCCAAGGCAAGACTTACGGGGACTCTCAGGGTCTCTAGGAAGTGACGGCTCAGAGCCATCGATGGGGACTGCTATCAGTTTAGTTTACTTAGTTTAAACTTACAGAAGGGGCACAAAATCCTCAGCCTACAAGGGTCAGGACCAGAGTTCAGATCATACAAACCCACATAAAAGCCAAGCGGATGTGGTAGCCTGCCTGTTCTCCCAGTGTTCAAACGGGCCCAGCCAGGGAGTCCCTGGATCAGGCTAGCTAACTAGATTAGCTGGAACTGGAGAACTGCAGATTTAATGAAATACTCTGTCTCAGTAAATAAAGTGAAGAGAGACTGAGGAAGACAAAGTAATCTCAACCTTGGGCTATCCCAAGTATGCCTATACGTGTACTGCACACACACACACACACACACACACACACACACTCCAAAGAAGTAAACCTGAGTTTGAATCTCTAGTCCTCACTTAAAAGCTGGGCATAGCCCCGTGTGCCTGCAACTCCAGCACTGTGAGGGTATGCACCTATAATCTGAGAGCCAAGGAGGGCAGAGACAGGAGGATTGCTGGGGCTTGCTGGCTGCCAGCCTCACTCCATGTGCCATGAGAGGCCTTATCTCGAGGGAATTAGATGGAGAGTGATAGAGCAGTACACCTGATGTCTCTAGGCTCTGCATGTGCACAGGAGCATACATACATGGATAAACACAGACACAGACACACACACACACACACACACACACACACACACACACACACACACACACACAATCATTTTCAGGAATGTTACCATGGCCTAACACAGTGTACACATGGTCGGGTGTGAACAATGACCTTCTTTAGCCTCGAAGGGCTGATCAGTAACTGACAGAGATTAATTACCAGTAAGTGGTCACGGCCGTTTGTTAGTTCTCAGGGACAAGTGACCAAGGTGCCCTTGAAGTCGGCCAGACATCCTGATATTTGCAAATTTTCTTAAATGTACCAAATGTCACACAACCTTCCTAGATAGCTCATGGGGAACTAAAACCAGTAAATTCCACCGAAATAACATTTAGAATAAGTGGCAATTGGTTCTGGAATCCCAAGGACTTTTTGAAAATGTCCCCGCCCCTAGATTGGTCTCTTGAGGGCTTTAGGATCTGTATCCCCATATTTTCCTTTTCTTCATCTTCACAGCACAAAGTGTCTTTTCCCTGAGGAGTCTTGCTATCCTTATCTTCTGCCAGGCAAATAGCACAGTCTCCTCAGTTGCCGAGAAGCCACAGGCTGTGCCTTAAGTCCTAGTGTTTTCTGTGGGCTCTATGCTGAAGAGCCTCAGCGGGCTGCAAAGCACACCCTCAAATTCCCCAGCATGGCTTTAATCCTGAGTCACAGTGGGATATAAAGACTGCCCCCAAGTCCTCTGTACCCCTTTAATCTCTTGGGAGAGCCAAAGTATCTAGGATCCCTTTGTGGTGAGGATTAGTGCCCAGCTGGTGTCTAACTGCAGCCCCAGGGATTGCAATAGGACATCTGAAAAAAAGAGCAAGTCCATGCTGGCATCTTCAGCACCAGATCAGCCCGTGTCCCCTGTGCTGTGGCTTGGCACTGGTTAATATGCACAATTAAAACAGTAGCCACATTCCTTAAGTGGGCCTCTGGGGAGCATGCTGAATGTCAAGGCAGATGGAAAGGCTTTCCAGTCCCAAGATCAAAACCTGGGTGGCCACAAACACGTTCTGAGGTGGAGCTGACGCCACCTGTCCCCTTGAGGCCCAGGTATCCAGGTGTGGCATGAATGCTCTCATGGGAATAGCCACCTCAGATGAAAGGGCTTTTGCTGAGGGGACAAGAAGAGAACAGCTCTCAGTGGGCAGAAGACTTAAGCTTGGGAAGAGGATGGAGTATGGCCAGGGAACTGAAGGTGAGAATGAGGGAGGCTCCGAGGACAGTTCCCGTGTTCAAAGGTTGACGTAGATGAGGTGAGGGGAACATCAACCTGTCAGCATCCTTATTTTCTCCTTTTGTTATAACAACATGCAAAGTTTAGCTGGAAACGGGTGGTACAAGATGGTGCCCATAGGAAAAGGTGATGCTATGGACAAACCTTTCCAAGGACTGCTTGTCTGCTACTTTGGTGCAAGCAGTTACCTAAAGTGAGCTGATAGAAGGATGCTGACTTCATTCTAACAGTTCGTAAATTTGGGAAATGTAAATGCTTGGGTAACAGAGAAGAGTATAGGTACAAGTAGTGGTTCCCCCTTTATTTTGTCTGTCATCTGTCTGTCCATCTGTCTGTCTGTTTGTCTGTCTATGGGTTATTTTGGGACAGGAAGGATGGGAGAATCACACCATGTGAACATCAGTTAGGCTAAGCCTAACACTAAGCACTTTAAAAGCTCTCCTTCCTTCCTTCCTTTCTTCCTTCCTTCCTTCCCGCCTTCCTGCCTTTTCTTCCTCCCTTCCCTTCTCTTCCCTTCCCTCCTCCCTCTGTCCCTCCGATCCCTCCCTCCCATGTGTATATGTGTGGCCTGTACATGCACATGTGGAGGTCAGTATGACTTTGAGTATATTTTTTATTATCTCTTTCTACTTTACTTTTTGAGATAGAATCTCCCAATGAACCTAGAGATCTAGAACTTTAGTTTTAATAAGACTAACTAGCTGGCCAGTGAGTCATCTGATTGCTCCTGCCTCCATCTTCCCATAACCCTAGCACCACAGCAGTGAGCACTGAGGACACACACACACACACACACACACACACACACACACACACACACACACACAGAGAGAGGGAGGGAAGGAGAGAGAGAGAGAGAGAGAGAGAGAGAGAGAGAGAGAGAGAGAGAGAGAGAGAGAGAGAGAGAGCCATGCCTAGCTTTACCTGGGTTTTGGGGATCCAAACTCAGGTGTTCATGATTGTACAGCAAGCACTTTACACAAGGCAGCATCACTCAGCCCCTCGAAGCACTGAGCAGGTGCGCATGTGGCAAATGCATGTTCTTTACTCCTTAGATATGAATGGCCATAACATCAGTAGATGATGTCATGCACGGGCGGGAAAATGGTCCACAGAGCACATAAGCAAGGCAGCCTGAGAGGCTGTCCATTTACCCATGAATGACTCCAGGGAAAATTCTTGCTCTTTTGTTCAAATGCCTAACAAGAACCCCACCCTCGCCAATTCTGGTTCATCCTGCCCACGAAACAACCCAACATTTCCTTGAATAGCGCCAGAACTTACCCTGCTCCAAGGTCACATAGAGGAAGAAAGAAAACAGACTCAGGAAACCTGGGTGTGTATTCAGCTATTGCTTGCACAGTAGGTGTGAGTGAGAGCGTGCTGGAAGGCTGCCTTTTATCTCATTTTATTTGTGTGTGTGGTGTGTGTGTGTGGTGTGTACGTATGTGGTGTATGGTGTGTGTGTGTGGTGTGTACGTGTGTGGTGTGTGTGTGTGGTGTGTGTGTGCTGTGGTGTGTGTGTTATGTGCTGTGAGTAAGGGAATGCATATTCCTGTGTGTGTGTGTGGTGTGTACGTATGTGGTGTGTGTGTGTGGTGTGTGTGTGCTGTGGTGTGTGTGTGCTGTGGTGTGAGTAAGGGAATGCATATTCCTGTGGGGGGGTGTGGTGCACATACACCACAGTGCATGTGTGGAGGTCAGAGGTCAGCCTTGGATGTTGGTCCTGACCATCCACCTTTCATAAAACAAGGCCTTTCTTTCACTGTTTGCTGCTGTGCACATCTGGCTAGATGTCTGCAAACTCTGGTCTCTGCCTCCCACCTCACCACTGAAGCACTGAAATCACAGGCCTTCTCCACCATGCCTGGCTTTGTGTCAGGCTGGGGATTCAAACTCAGGTCCCCACTGCAAATGTTTCACCCTCTGGGCCTCCCCCTCCCCACCTCACTGCTGTCAGTCTTGAACAGAATTGACCCATCTTCAGAGCCTCATCCCTAGTGGAGTTTGAGGCTCATCAGATGTGGGTCACTACGAGTTTCTTAAAATGGAAACAAGGGGACGATGGATGCTGAAGAGTACAAAGGGATTCTGGCTCTTTTAGTAACTTCATTTTAAAAATATCATGAACATTCATGGAAAAATTCTGGAAAAATAAAAGAATAATAAGATCATCTTCGTCATGGTGTAGACATTACTTTTAAGATTCCAGTACATTTCAGTATTTTGATGTGTGTGTATGCGCACACAGTGTGTGTATGTGTGTGTGTAAGTGTGCGTGTGTGTATGTGTGTAAAGCAAATAATGGACTGCATGTACTTATCTAGTACATGAACCCAAAAGACATAAATTACATCTTTTATTAGCTGAAACCTGTGAGTTGAAATCTAACAGGGCACTTAAAGATCAGAGATGAAGTGAAGAAAGACAGAAAACCCTTCACTATCCGAATGCAACTGATTGTGAAGCCAAAGGAATGCTTTCTATCTGGCCTGAAAATATTGCTGAAATCCCAGGCTCATTCACGGTAAACAGAGGCAAATTTTTCCATTCACTTCTCCAAGGCTCCTCTCCTCACAGAAGTGGCTCCCTCCTTGTCCCCTGCAGCACGGCAGCATTCCTATTTAAGGGCGTCATTGCCCAAACTCCAGAGAGGGTGGATCAGAAGACGCTCCCTGCCAAACCAAGCTGTAAACGTGCCGCACTGCTTTTAAACAGGGTGTCCTTTTCTTAAGTTGTGTGAATCTATAAACATTATTCTTGCTATAAACCTATAAAACTAAAACCCACTAATAAAAGGGCCAGAGAATAATTATTTACAAGCACGTCTTAAGGAGTTCCAGCTACTTTTCTTTTCCTAAGGAGATGAAGAGGAACTGCAGTCTTAAAGATCAGAAGATCAAGCCATCTTCTAGCCCAGTATGAAATGTGTGTGCCCTGCCTCAGAGAACTCACTGTGTCAGTGGCTAACATTTATTATCTATAGCTAAATATTTGTCCTTTTCTTCTGGGTACAATCACCCAATTGTGATCTCAAATAGGACCTTATTACTTAAGGGTTGGGGAGATGGCTTAGTAGGTGAGGCACGTCCTGTGGAAAGGTGATAACCTCAATTTGAGTCCCCGCACCCAAAAGCCGACACAGTAGCATGTGCTATAATTCCAGCATTCCAGTGTGTTTCCAGGAGATGGGAGTCAGAGATAGAAAACCCCCCAGAAAACAGAGGGCCAGCTTGCCCAGTGCTCGTGGCAAAGGAAAATGAAAAGACCAAGTTCCAAGGGAGAAGCAAAGCAAGGGCTTGATATTAGAGGTTGTTCTCCAACCCCCACACATGCCCCCGATGCATGTGTGACATGCACACACAAAACAGACACATACTCAGACACACATATATGCACACAGAATAGAAAAAGAGAAATTGTATAAATGGGGGCTTTCATCATTATCACCATCAAAACCCATGAGGAACCTCTAGCCGTGTGGAGTATTCTCAGACCAGGAAACAGCTTTGCAGTCTTGGCAGGTGCTATACTCAAAACAGAATGTGTGCTTTCTTTGGGTTTTTCCACGAATAGTTTATTATTTTTATGTCTTTAATGGTAATAATAGGCACCTAATATTGCCAAAAGCTTTGTGTGTGTGTGTGTGTGTGTGTGTGTGTGTGTGTGTGCGTGCGTGTGTAACAATTTTTCTAGTCTAGACTAGTCTCTAACTCCCCATGAAGTGAAGGATGACTTTGAATTACTTCTCCCCCTTCCCCTGTCTCCTGAGTGCTGGGATCCTAGTATCCACTACACCTAGTTGCTTTGCTTTTGGAGAGCCAACCAGAGCCTCATGCATGGTAGATAGGTGCACTACCAACTGAGCCTCACCCCCAGCCTCAACACTTACATATTTAAAAGTGGACATAGTATTGTGTCCTTTCCCAGAGGAAGCACTGTGGCTCTGCCTAGGTGCTGGGCACACTGACAGCCACATGACTTGCAGGTCTGCAGGGAGCCAGCGTTGTTCCTGAAGGCCAGCGCATCCCACGAACTAACCCATCTACTTCTCTCTGTTTAATCCCTCCAGCCTGTCCTGTTCTCTTGCTAAGCACACCCATCTGTTGCAGATGGAGGCAGTCGCTGTAATCTCTGCATGGTTACAGACGTGCATGCCCTGTGGTGCCAGCTGCATTTAGATGCACAAGTGGGTTTATAAGTGAAAGAGGCCAGAGAAGCGGAAGGTAGGAGGTCCTCATGAGAATTGCAGACATTCTGAATGGAGACTTTCCTGGTGCCTCAAAGCTTGGCAAAGGTCACGAGTGCATTTTAGGTCAGTTGAGGGCTTACTGCAACATCTTAGCATCTCTCTCAGAGCTTTGCAGACTGGAGCCTGCACGAGTTTATGTGGAGCTGTGGTAAAGGTGTCTGAGCCCCAATTTAAAAAAATGTGATAGCAAAATAGCAATTATAAGCATCCTAGGAAGAAACAGAACAGAGGCAAACCTCTTTAGAATTAACCAATAAGGAAATCAAGTGCTTTGAAGTTTGCACAGTTATAATAAGAATGATGATGCTAATTATAATCTTCCTTGGAGAGTGAGTTACACTCCGTGAGGCATCTTAAAGTATCCAGGTTCATTTAGTCACTACAAGAATGTTATGAGACAGATGGCATTTCTATTCCTATTATTCAGAAAATGCAATTAAAAGACAACACACACACACACACACACACACCTCTCTTTCTTCTTCCCCTCATAGTTCCTGGCTTCTTCTTAAATAGAAGTTTTAAAAATATAGAGGAAGGGGCTGAGGGGCTGAGGAGATGGCTCAGGGGGCAAAAACATGTGTGCAAATATGAGGACCTAAGTTCAAATCCCCAGAACCCATGTAAAAAGATGGGTGTGAACGGCCCAGGCCTTAATGTCAACCATTAATAAATGGGACCTCATGAGGCTGAGAAGCTTTTGTAAGGCAGGAGACACTGTCAAGAGAACAAAGTGACAGCCTACAGACTGGGAAAAAATCTTCACCAACCCTACATCTGACAAAGGTCTAATATATAAAGAACTCAAGAAATTAAACACCACCAAACCGAATAACCCAACTGAGAAATGGGGCTTGGAACTAAACAGAGAATTCTCAACAGAGGAGTATCAAATGGCTGAGAAACACTTAAGGAAATGCTCAACCTCCTTAGTCATCAGGGAAATGCAAATCAAAACAACTCTGAGATTCCATCTTACACCCATCAGAATGGCTAAGATCAAAAACTCAAGCGACACCACATGCTGTCGAGGATGTGGGGAGAGAGGAACACTCCTTCATTGCTGGCTAGTACAGCCACTTTGGAAATCTATCTGGTGCTATCTCAGAAAAATGGGAATAGGGCTTCCTCAAGACCCAGCTATTCCACTCCTTGGAATATACCCAGAAGATGCTCCAGCACACAACAAGAAAATTTGCTCAACCATGTTCATAGCAGCCTTATTCATAATAGCCAGAACATGGAAACAGCCTAAGTGTCCCTCAGTAGAAAAGTGGATAAAGAAACTGTGGTACATATACACTATGGAATACTACTCAGCTATTAAAAACAAGGAATTCCCGAAATTTGTGGATAAATGGATTGAGCTAGAAATGATCATAATGAGTGAGTTAACCCAGAAGCAGAAAGAATCAAATGGTATATACTCACTTATATCTGCATACTAGCCCAAGGGGCATGTCCCACGAAAGCCTTCACTTACCAGGAAACTGGGACAGAGGGGAAGGCATCCTATTGGGACTCTAAATGAGAGACGCATGGGAGAATAGCAAAATAAAAGGATCCAGAGGGTCCTAGAAATCTACAAGTAGAACAATATGATAGGCAGATTTGGGCCCAGGGGTCCCGCTCAAACTAAGGCACCAGCCAAGGACAATACAGGAGGTAAACTTTAAACCTTTTCCCAGATCTAGCCAATGGTCAGAACATTCTCCACAGTTGAGTGGAGAGTGTGATATGACTTTCTCACGTACTATGGTGCCTCACATTTGACCATGTCCCCTGGAGGGGGAGACCTGGTGGCACTCAGAGGAAGGACAGCAGGTAGCCAAGAAGAGACTTGATACCCTATGAGAATATATAGGGGGAGGTAATCCCCCTCAGGAACAGTCATAGGGGAGGGGAATAATGGGAAAATGGGGGGCGGGGAGGAATGGGAGGATACAAGGGATGGGATAAACATTGAGATGTAACAAGAATAAATTAATAAAAAAAAAAAAGGATGGGTGTGCGTGGCTTTTAGCCAGGCATTATGGGGAGCAGAGACAGGCAGATGCAGGGAGCTCACAGGCCAGGCAGCCTATTGTGTCTTTCTCTGCCTCTCCTTCTCCTAATCTGCCATGATGGGCCGGCAGTATAAGGAGCTCTCTGCTTATGGCATGGTGTGACAGTGGTTCTAGCCAGTGCCATGGTCCTGAGAGAATGGCATCATACTTGTCAAATGTGGCTCAGACTTAGGAGTTGTGGTTACTGCCCAGTATTAAGGGCAATGTAAGGACGCCATAAAAAAGACCGTGTGATGGAGACGAGCTTGTATAAGTCCTGGCTGAGAAGAGAATGAAGGCAAAATGCATGCGTATGAAATGAGAGAGAGAAAAAGAACTAATGCAAGAGGTGAAGAAAAGAAGGGTTTGAAGAATCGCCACTTATCTGTGCCTTATCCTTAGCACCACTTAGAGGGACAGAACTGCCTTTGGACCAAGCTGAGGTGCAGGATGAGCTCGCGTGGTCTCCATGGACCAAATGAGCACCGAGGGAGTCTGTCAGATTCGTCACCATCATCTGTTTCCCTTTGAAACCCAAATGGTACATAAACTCCCTGAAAAACTAAAGGCAGTTCTAATCCCGATACAGACAAACACGCGTAGTGGTCAGCAACAGGTAGGACCCCCTCCGTGTATGCAGAGTGGAGACAGGTGGTTCAAAAGTCCCTACCTCCTAGAAGAAAAGGTTGAACCAGAAAAATGTATAGGTATTGTTTTATTAAACATAGAAAGAGCAGCTTCCATATTCTGATCCATTATATAAAGAAATGGACGGCATTCAAAGATAGTGACCATTCCTCAAAAAAAAAAAAAAAAAAAAAAAAAAAAAAAAAAAAAAAGTCAATATCCCTGCATGGTACCAGCATCTCGTTCCTCACCTCTAAGCTTTAGTTAGCTTCTATTTCACAGTATGCTTCCTCTCCTCAGTGCCACTGGCCTTGGAAATATCTCAAAAAGGCTGTCAATTTTGTAATGGCACCTTCTGTGGATTTTTCCAAATAAAAATCACAAAGCTGTCATCATTAAGAAAAAAAACCCTGAACATTCCTGGAGAGATATGATGGTGCCACTCTCCTGTTGCCATAATCTCTACTGCTCTCCAAGGCTCTCCAAGGCCATAAATCCTCAGAGAACCATAATGTGATTTAGTGTCTTTGCCAATTCTGGCAAGTCCCAGAAAGACAAGATGATAGTTTTCTGCCGCACCAATGGCTGTATCCACGGAGTTGGAGGTGTACAGGTGCTCTTCTGCCAGGCTCACCGATAGGTGGTCTCACACTGCAGGTGTGGATCCAGCTTCTGGACTTCCATTAGTGCAGCTCTGCTCGGCTCGACAATGTGAACATCCTCTTAGCCAGCCTGCATCATGTGACTTGTTAACGGTCTGGGTTATACACTAGAGCTGAGTAGCGAAGAACCACTCTTCAAGAACTCAGTCCACGGTTAAATTTCACAGTGAACCAGGCACCCCACAAAATGTAAGGGTGTTGTTATTTCCACCGAGGAAAAGGAAAGTAGTTCACAAAGCCCTTGCCTGACAGCGATACCCTCTCCTCTGTGTGTGTGTGTGTGTGTGTGTGTGCGTGTGTGTGTGTGTGCACACGTGTGAAGGCTAGAGGTTAATGCTATATGTCTTCCTCCATTACCTCTCCACCTTATTTTCTGAGACAAGATCTCTCACTGAACGTAGACCTTACCAACTCACTAGACTACCCTTGGACCCTTCTGCATGGCCTCCTCAGTGCTGGGGTTTCTCCAAAACACGTGTCTACTCTTAGAGTGCCCAGTTGGGAGACACAGGAAAGAACTCATTCTTTGTATGTCTCCCAGTGCTGCCACTTCTAGTTCTATTTGTATAGGGAAGGGACTCACTCTCTGTCCACCTAGGTGTGTTCCTTACAGAAGCTCACCATGGATACCTTCATCCATTCATGCTGATGGCTGCTTGGTTGGAAAACACACACACACACACACACACACACACACACACACACACACACACACATGAGAAAGAGCTTAGAACTGTGGTCCAATTATTGCTCAGAAAAAGTTAACCAGCTTATTGTCACCACAAAGGAAACATGGAATAAATACTGTTTATACTGATATGTACATGCATACATGTGTATATACACACACACACACATATACATGCACACATACATACACATAGCAAATACTGGGTATATTTCTGTAACTTACAAAGCTGTCTTTGGAAATGCCAAGTGCTTCCACATTGCACTAGTGCCCTTATCTTGGCTTCTTACTCTAACTGAGTCCCAGAGAAGGGTGAGGCATGTGTTTCCAACTGGCTAAACCCACTTCAGGGGTCTGGAAATACCACGGTGGTAGCAGGAACTCTTGTGTCCCTGGACACATATTCTTTGAGAAATGTCAGTTGCTGTAAGCCTCACTTTTCTCAGGCCTGACGTGGAAGTGTGTTCTTCTCAAGACTTCGACGACTGCTTGGCATGTCTTATTTTGTGACATGCCTGGCTCAAAACAAGAACTTATTGAGTGTTAGTCGTTGCTTTCAATATTATTCTTAGGCTAACTAGCATTTTGAAGTTCCCTGGGTTTCTTTTCTTCACTGGTCTACCAACTTAGAGCGTATGAAACATTTCCTTTAAAGTAACCCTAAGAGGGGAGGGTATGAAACATTTCCTTTAAAGTAACCCTAAGAGGAGAGGATATGAATGAATCCATTGTAGGCCAATGGGAAGAAAAAAAAAAAAAAAAAAAAAAAAAAAGGAGACCACAAATGAAAAACATTTTCTTATATTTCAGTTGCATTTTATATTATGTTATATGCTAATACATTTGCTTTGCTAAGATCTTTGCTAAATAGTTGACCTTTATCCATATTTGATAATACAGGAAGATAACTTAGTATCCTTTTGTAATTCTAGGTCCCCACAGTCACCTTACAGGGGCAGGCAAACCTCAAAAGGCCTACTCCACTAGAACCTAGTCCATGAGTGTGTCTGCATGCCTTGGAGTTCGTGAAGAATATATTATGCCTGATGTCACTATGTAATCATGGAGTCAGACTTGCCCCAAATGATTCCTATGCAAGTTGAGATGAACTGGACCTCTAGGGACCTTCTGGGCTTATTTGCTCTGCATAAATATAATGGGAAATCAGCAGAGACTGAGCATATCATGGGATCCTGGCACTGTGACAACTAAGGTGAGGACCAGACACACGAAGTGGACATCTTTGTTTTTTCTGAGGGCTTTATAATTGGGAACAAGAAAGCAACAGAGACCTGGCTCTGTGGAAATCACCACTTCATCATGTACTCAGTTTTTCTCATCATGACCTTTATAGTGGAAAAGACTGAGAACAATGGCCATACTCCTATTTTATTTACTTTGTGTGTATGTGTGTACGATGTACATGTGTACATGAGAGTGTAGTTATGTGTGTATGTGAGACATCATGCATATCTATGTGTGCCTGTCTGTGGAGGCCAGAGGACAAGCTTGGGTGTCATTTCTCAGGCACTGTTAACTTTTTCTTTTTGAGGCAAAGTCTCTCTCTTATTGGCCTCTAGTGCAAGCACACTAGGCTAGCAAGCACCCAAGATCCCTTGCTTCTGCTTCCCTAGTGCAGAGATTATAAAAATGTTTACCACCATGCCCAGCTTTTTGATAAGTTCTGGAGTGTGAACTCTGGTCCTCATGCATACAAGTGAACATTTCATTAACTGCACCACCCTCTAACCTAGTCTCCTTTCTCACATTGCCGGCTCAGTTGACAGATTCTTCGGACCCCTATCAGTCCCCCATCCCTATAAATACTATGAATACAGGAGAAAACAACTGAAAATCAAGACACAAAGATCTATCTGGTGTGAAGAAGAAATGAAAAAAACCCTAGCAAGACTGATTTTTCTTGAGCCCTAGGGCTCATGGGAGGGGGTAAGTCTGTGAGCTATAGATACCTCTGAGGCTTCCTACTTGCCTTCATTTGGCTCTATGGCCCCTAGTTCATGAGTTTACTGGGAGCTGTCAGCGAAAGAAAGCTTTATGGTGTTTCACAGAGCCTCCCTTTCTCCACGGGTCAGGTTTGCATGAAGCTGTCAACATTTGATGCTATGCAGAGTGACATCTTCATACAGGGACAGAAGAGTCTGAGCTGTCACAGAAAAACTGACAAGGTAGAAAGCCCTGAAAGTCAGTTAAAGTGCAATCTCTTCTACTGTTGTCACTGGAGCTATGCCATCTGGAGTGACAAGAGATGCAAGAATGAGTGGGTTCCCAAGCAGTGGTGTGAGGAGGTGGCTGGCCTCTGGGGAAAAAGGAATGAATGCTCCACCCTGCTCATTATTAGTGAGGTCACACACTCACTACTACCACGACTACTACTACTAACTACTACTACTACTTCCGCTTCCTTCTCTCCTCATCTTCATCCTCCTCTCATGATGAATCATTGAATTTCATTCAAGTTACTTACAGGAACATGAGTGAGCGGTTACTCAAAGGAGTCACAGGACTGATGACATATTGCTCCCTCTCCCAGAATCCTTAAAATGCCTACAGAAACTGAGAAGAGTTTAGATTCTTGTGAGTGTCCCCCCAGCAACCATTAAGTGACCGTTGACCTATTAGGATGGGCAAGGTCTCATGAATCCCACCCTCCATGCCAGAATGTTGACCACAGCTACTGTGACCTCAAGAGTGCAATTGCCATGCCACATGTGTAAGTCAGCACTCCACATTGCTCTTCTATTTCCTCTGGCTCTTTTATAGTTGTTGATGTTTCCCAAGATTTGGAGGGGATTGACACAAATGTTCCACTTAAGGAGGAACATCCGTGGTCACTTATTCTAAGCCTTTATTGATTTCTCACTTCTGGATGGCACCAATGTGCCTCAGTCTTGTCCCTGGCTTGTGTCCAGGTCACACTGCCTGTCCCAGCTGCCCTTCCATAAGCAATCCCACTGCGTCAGGACTTGATGTCTGTACTCACAGAACTTTGGGACTACCATTATTTTCTCAAGTTCCAAGACCAATGGCCTTCTAGAAGGTTCTCTGTGCTTTGCTTCGGTCTTTGAGACAGCTTGTCATTCATCCCTCTTCTTCCTTTGACACCATTCTGCCTTTTAACACGCCAGGTCTTCTCTTGTGTGCTTCCTTCAATGGCTTGACCCCTCGTCATCTCTTTGAAATATGTCTGCTTCCTAAGGTTCAGTCTTTCTTTATGCTAGCTGCACTCTGTTACTGCTTCCAACAACCTTCAATGAAAATGCCCCCAAATGTAGTTCTCAACACGTGAGCTTTAAAACCAGGAGTTGGTGAGACAGTTCAGTCGTGCTATTTCATAGGACTGGGATCCCATACAACAACCTCTAACTCTAGCTCCAGGGGGAACCAACATCTTCTTTTGGCCTTCATGGGTAATCTCTCACACACATGCACATACACATAAATTAAACATTAACAAAACTCCATAGAGCCACTGTTTGCACCAAGGCTGCGCAGCACAGGACTGTTTGGCGCAATATGGTGGGACAGTCCCACTTTGCACTACTCAGTCTTTTAACATACATCACATGCCATGCTTCTATGCACTAGAAATACAGGAACAAGAAGGAAAGCTATGACTGTATGAAGGAGGGCTTTCAATTCAGGCCTCTCTGAGAGGCTGATACTGGGCACAGACAGAGAAGACTCAAGACTGCTCTATGAAGGCCTAGAAAGACTAGAAAAAGCCTTCTCCACCACCGCAGGACTGTTGTGTGGCTGTTTCCTCTGCAATGAAGCATTCCCTCCATGGAAGGAGGAAGGAGGTGGGAAATACGCAAGACTCAGGAAGTTCACCAAACCTACCAAGCTCAGAAACTTCCAAGGTGCATCAGGCCCCTTTCTCAAGTTTTATAAACAGTGAATGATTGCAGAAAAGAGACTCTTTACATGGTTGAACTGCCTTGCAAGTTCTACAGGGATGCCTCCCTTCCCCCCCACCCCCGTGCAGGGATATAATTTTGTAAGATGTCATGCATGCTGGGGTAGAATTTTTGGTGAAGTAACCCAAGTAAATTCACTCATTTGATTGAACAAGCTAGCCTTGGGGAGGGGAATTTCTTTAGGCTGTCACCAATGCTCTATCTGGGGTGTTCATGTCTCCCCCGGGGAAAGTTGCACAGTAGATACACAGCGAATGGGTAAAGCAGGAAGGGAGGGGATGAGTGTACATGGCGAATGTGGCCAAGCAGGAGGGAAGTCACAGAGGGCATCGGTCCTGCAATGCTTGTAAGTGAACAGGAAGCTGTTACTGTGTTTGAATCAGCAACGTCTGTCTGAGTGGCATGCTATGGCATGTGTGACACAGGAATCTCTCCAGGTGCCCTGATGATATCAGGCTGGAGGGACAGTAACAGATGATCTGGCCATCACAAACTCTGGCATGCCTTCCTGATCATAATGGACTCAAACTATGAGCCAAAATGGGCCCTTCGTCCTCAGATTGCTTCTGTTGGGTATTTGTCACCATATGACATATCGAATGCAGCCTGACTGGGAAAAAACCAGACATGTCAAGAGACAGGGGGAAAAGGACAGAAAGAAGGAGAGGTTGTAAAGATATGAGATTTGGAATTATTTCTCAAGTCTGAGGTGTGTGTTAAGCAGACAGGTGAAGAACTTAATGGGCAACCTGCTGCCTCTTTTAGATCTGAGAATACAGCTTCCCAGAGCCCCATAGGGACAAGGAGGAAGACACCACAAATTGCTGCCACATTTCTGCCTGCTGTGTGCCAGGAGACAGCTCCCTACCACAGGAAATGGTTCCTATTCTACAGTCAGACCATTCCTTTGAACAAGCCCAGCCATTGGTTTTTAATCCGCATTCTGTGGCAATAGAAGTGATTGGCTTTATTACTGGTGACATTTTCAGCGTAGTGGCCAGGGGGAGGAGGGGTGGAGTAGGAGAATGAGGGAGAGGAAGTACGCAGTTCGTATAGTTGGTGGCTCATCTCATTTTACTTACACATACTGCTGGCAAAGCATCCCAAGGGGTAATCTGGTGGATACTGACTGGGTGCAGGCCTTCCTACAACAACAGAGAGGTTGCCTCTAAGAGGAGAGCGGACCAAGGGTTTTGACCATGGGCATCTAATGAAACACATACCGAGGACACAGGGATGCAGCTAACTGTGTGGAGATATACATGGAACTAAAAAAAAAAATGTATAAAAGTTTGAATTCACTATCTATGCATGACTGATAAGACATGCTGTTCCTACTGCCAGGGCCTTCAGTGGATCATGGTCACTTTTTTTGAGATTTCTACCCTTTAGTGAGTGCGATCACTCTCTCTTCTGTGATAAATATGTAAATGTCTGTCTCTCAATCCTCCTTTTGTCTCTGTGACTAACTCTACACTTTGTTTCATAATTATTATGCCTTAGCTTCTGGCTTCGGCTCCCATGGAAACAATAGAGTCCAGAGAAGAGGGGGAAACATCGAAGCCCCAACACTGTGTGAAAGTGCAATTGTATTGCTCCTGCCCAAGGATGAGCTCCAGTCATTTAATACAAACATGCTCAAAGCAGAGACAGCAGGGAAGGGCCTAGAATGTCCCACAACAGCAATGGGATTATCAGAACTTGGAGTTTCTTTGATGAACTTGAAGGTGTGCTTAGCCAAAGGACAACAAGAAATGTTATTTCCTGTGCCTGAATGTCAAAGTCACCAAACACAATTAATGTAAAAACATCATAATAAACTCACCTTCATTCTATCCTGGGGAAGGCTACAGCTTATTTATATCCAGCTCAGACTAAGGTGAATCGATCAGACCCGCTGTGCTAATAGTAAGTTAAGTGCCAAAAAAACTAAGACATAGTTTTGAAATACTATCCTCATAAATCTCAAAAAAAAAAAAAAAAATTCCTTGTCTATGCAAACAAGGGAGTCAGCTTTCAGTGAAAATGAATCTGTTGAGCATTTTCTAATTTTTGAGCAGTAGTAAGCCCACCAAGAAGCCTAGTGTCATCATAGGTGATTAAAGGTCTTTACAGCAGGGAGTAATCAAATGGAGATGTTAGAAGGCATCTTTATTGCATGCATCCATCTTTCTCCCGAAATGGAGAATTGGTGCTGCCCATCTTCAGAATGCATTTGCATGGTTCACAAGGGCTGGGAAAAAACAAACAAACAAACAAACAAAACCATCCAACTCACTTTCTGTGGCGGAATCTACACTCTACAGAGGTTAACCTGAAAGCACCTCCAGGGTCATTGAGGCACAGAGTCACAGAGAACCCATTATGTTAAAGGATTCCTCATCACCCTGAGGCTGTGGGAGTCTAGTGGGAAGAAGCTAGGTCTCCAAGAGTTAGCCTTTGAATGGAATGCTGGGACCCGGCCTCATCCTATCTCTATTCAGCGTCTTGGTGCTTTCAGAGGACAGCTTCTGCTGGGATATGCCAAATTCTCAAAGCAACAGGGTCATGTGACCAGGGACTGAGCCTCCCTAAACCATGAGCCAAATAATCCTCTCTTTCTTTTGTTTATGCCAGGTGTTTTGCCACAGTGACACATAGTTGACATATACACTTATGCTTTCTTGGCGAATCTTGAAAAAATTATTTTTAAGGATCATTAATAAAATGCCATTTCAACACATTTATTTTAAAACTACAGGTACAAAATGTCAATAAAAGAGTCAGCTATTCCTTACTAAATTTCACACCAATTCACTTTAAAAATGTCTCAAAACAAATCAGTGTAAAGGTCTTCATTAAGTTTACATTAGAGAAATTAATATTTTCTAACTTTCAATGAAAAAGAACTGGTTTCAGGGCCCGGTGTGGTGGTGGGAACCTTTAATCCCAGTACCAGGGAGGCAGAGGCAGGTGGATTTCCATGAGTTTGAGGCCAGTGTGGTCTACACAGTGAGTTCTCCGTCAGTAAGGTCTACCTAGTGACACCCTATCTTTTAAAAAAGTGACTGTGATAGAGAACATACTGTTTTTCATATAAAGAAGCAACATACTTATTATTATAGAATATAACAATTATAAGTATAATTAACATAATTTTATAATAGTTATACTCATAACAATCATATTTCATTTTGGTATTAAGAATGCTGTAAATATTTTTAATCTGTATAGTCCACTTGTATAATGACACACTCATGTGTGATGTAGGCACTTGGGAAAGCTTTCCAATATCATATATTTCTGGAGAGACATTGAGTAATGTTGCTCTGTGTATCTAGTTGGAGTATGTTTCCCAAGGGCTCACAAGCTGGAAGCCTGAAGTCACTTTGGTGATGTGGAACACAGTGGCACCTTTAATGGGCAGGATGTAATGCTAGGTAATTCATCCATCGGCGGTGCTGTCCTCAGAGAAGGTTCATGGTGGTCTTGAGGGACGCAACAGCCCCAGAGAGAGTGACTGGAGTCCCTGAACTTCTGCTTTTGTTGCTTGTGTGGTTGTTAGTGTTGTTGTTCGTTCTCACTCTCTGTCTCTGTCTCTGTCTCTGTCTCCCCTCTGCCCCATGTGCTATCTATAACAGTATAATACGATTCTGAAGGAGCCCTCACCAGAGTCAGGGCCATGAAGTTTGGGCTTGTAGTTTCTAAAACTGTAAACTGAGAAAAACTCCTTTCTTCCTAACTCACTCAGCCTCAGGATCAGCAACAGAGAGAAAAATAACCCAGTGTTTACCTTGTCCATCACCAGTGTCCCAGCACACTGATGGACACACAGAAGATACCCAGTAACACAGAAACAAAAGGCAGTTGGCTCTCCACCGTTCTGCCATAAGGAGTGAGAAAGGACACAGGACTTGGTTGTTTTTCTATTAGCTTTGATTTTCCATGGGACTTAGAGGACAGAGGCTGGATGATCCCAGCGCTGTAGGGGCTCTGTCGGGGACAGCAGAGAGAGATAGAGAGTCCCTTCTGCACTCTGACCTCCCCAAGAGCCTCTGCTTCTCAGTGAACTCTGCTTTGTCTTTCTAAACTGGTGTTTGAAGTAATATTTAGGAGACCACAGGCCTGTATTTATAGATACATGGGTAAACTATTGAAACTTTTCTTGTAGCTGCTGATGCTATGGATTTTTTGTTTTGTCTCTTTACACAACTCAGAACTTATTTCCTGTTTGTATTTCTTATCATTTTAGTGTCCGTCTGATGAATCCTTCCCTTCCTCTCCCATCCCGCTCGATTTTCACCCTTTCACTCTCCCTCCTCCCGCCCTTGATTAATTAATTTAACGAACTAATTGAATTTAGTGTATGTATGTACATACCTACAGCTTGTAGGGAGCTGGTGAGTTCTAAAGATCAATCTCAGGCAGGGACTTAGGTCTTCAGGCTTGGCTGCAAGCACTTTTAGCACTGAGCCACCTTGCCTGCCCACCTCTCCCCTTCCACTCTTCTTTCTTCCCTTTCCTACACCTGTCTCTCCCTGCTGTCTCCATTTTATCCTTCCTTGCCTTCTCCTCCTTTGCTGCCCTTTCTTCTCCCTCCCCCTCTTGTTCTTCCCCTCCCTCCCTCCCTCCCTTCTCTCTTGTCCTTCCTTCACCTTTCCCTCCTTCCTTCTCAAGCTTTCTTGATCTGGCAGTGACTGGACTGTGCACTGTCCCAGTTTATGATCTCCCAAGGTGAAGCTGGTCTCAGGACAACAGGGAAAAGTTGGCTCATTGTGCCTCATGGGTCAGAAAAGAAAACTGATGAACAAACCTGAATCGCTCACAGTGGCATTTCTGCAGCCACCAAAGATGCAGAGGCGCACAGACCCACTCCTGCTTCTGCGTTCCCTGCGCTCAGCAGATCTGCTAATGATATTACTGCGCTCGTCCTGCAGTCCTCTTTAGAGAAATTGCTATTGATCTTGACGAGCCGTGGACGTGTTGTTCTTTTCCTCGGGGGCAGATTCTTGCAGATGGTTTCTGATATGTTTTGTTATATTTTATTAATAAAAAAGGGCAATCCAAAACAAGATCTCTACCTTTTAAACTGTTGTGTGAGTCACTGAACATTTTCTTTGGAATAGTTCTCATGAACCTGAACTTGTTTACCAGATGACGACAGAGTAGATGGGATGTTATGCTGACATTGACTCTGATACCAATAGCCTCATCGTTGTTGGATTGTGTCTGTGCTCTCTTGGATGAACTCCTATTCTGTGCAGGAGGTCAGGACAATTACCTTCCACTCTCAGGGCTGAGAACGGCCTTGTGGTTGTTTGTGCTGAGTTTTCCAAACTTGCTAGGGAAGAACAAGGGCATGGTCCCACGGCCCTAGTGCTGAGAACAGACCCCGGAGCCTCCACTGTACACTAGCCAAAAGCTCTACCACTCAGTCCCAGGATACAGACATAAATAACCCTCAAAACAGTAGTGAGGGGTCTGGAAAGTGGGTTAATTCTGCATTTAACCCATGTGACTGGGAAGCTGTTGTTCCTGGATTATTAGTGATGGTCTATGGAATGTTTTATATTATTTTCACACGGTATAAGACAAATCTATGTTTAGGTTAGTTATTCTTTCTTTCCAAGACAACATTTTGGAGCCTCTGCTCTCATTAAACATGGCCTAAGCTCTGTCCAGTGGTACATGGGCAGAAGAGATGTGTGCAGCTCTGAGATAGGCCCGCAGCACTCCCCCATAGCCAGTCCATCTTGGATCTTTCTCTTATGGGACTGAAGTTGGGACACCCTTCAGATAAACTTGGAAATCTGGCCAAGGACGAACTGTCCCTTGGCACACCACTCTGAGAGGAGTTGCCTAACCAGGAAGACTCAAACTAGACTCTAATATAAGGAAAACATAAGCAAATACTACCTTAACACACTGATTTTTCTTGAGTTTATTAAACATCAGCAATATCAGCAGGAATCACTAGAACTGATGAACACTTGATGCTCTCCCAATGAACTAGAGTACCATAGAAGGCAGTGTACAAAGACTGAGGTTCTTTCTGTCAAGTTGACATGCACGGCAGAGTCATTCATTCAGGCTTATTGTTTGAAATGAGAATGTGCTCAGTGAGAGGAGATGTGAACGAAACCTGGTGACCACATGAACTGCACGTGGAACCAAAACACAGCCAGCCCGTAAGGTTGGAGTGAGAGGTCAACGTGCTTGCTCTGCAGCCATGAGGCCTGGGTGTGGTCCCACTGAACACAGGTTAGAAAGGAAAGCGCTAGGTGTGGCCGTGTACTAGGGCCATGGAGACAGATGACCCCTGGTGCCTCGCTGGGCAGCCAGCTTAGCACAGCTGGTGACTTCTCACTCTGCCTAGTGAGAGGTGCTGCCTCATAAAGCAAGAGAAAAGGCGTCTAAGGTGTGAGAGCTGAGGTTTTCCTCTGGTCTCCATATGCACATGCAGGAACACGCTCACACATGTGGACCTGCACGGTTGTGTTCACAGGTGCACTGATACATATACACACATATACATACTCACACATACAAAAAAAATAATCCTGCAGAACGTAAAAAAGTTTTGTTGCTAAAGTTCACTTGATTTCTAATTTTCCTGTGTCTCAGAGGAGATTCAGGGTAAGAAAAACATTAACACTTGATTTAGGAATTATAGGGACACATTTAAATAGTGTATTTATCTATACCTACATATTGTCTCATTCAGCCGATCCCCCCATATGCATTGACACACATAGGATTAACTGAAAAAAACCATGACTGACGTGTGAAGACATGGCTTCTGATCAGACCACTCGTTAAAGCCATAGCTGGAGAATGAAGTATCCAGGGCTGGTTATCAAGTTCACTAAGAGTTCTCTGAGACAGTCATCCCCATGTCCTCTCAGCATGGACCCTCTGGACAACACTGAGGCCTTAACTGCGCATGCTCCACCTCCCTGGATGCCCTGAGGTCCCTGTGAATGGCCACACTTGGAGGCATCTCTTTACTTCTTATTTTCGATTTTCTCGAGAGTCTAGGTTGTTGACTTTTCTTGCCGCTGGAAGCTCATTTCTTGGCTTCTGAGATACGATGCTCTTCTGGGTTGTTTACCATTTGCCAGCTTCTCCCAGTCTTCTACACAGCTTCTGAGCTGCGCCGATTGTCAAACGTCCATCTGCAGTTCATGGCATCCTTGCGCCATATGGAGGCAGCTTCATCCAAACTGCCTGAATCCACAGTACGACTGGCCACCTCGAGGAAGAATCCTCTCTGCAAGTTAGATTGTCCCCAGAATTCCAGATGGGGCTCTTTAGCTGGGTGGGCACCATGATTCCATGACTGGCATGTCAGATCCAGAAATCCAAATTCAAACTCATCTTATTTCCTCCCTTTCTAGCCTGCCTTTCTGAATGCTCTAAGATGTCACTATTTACCTGTGTTTTATAATAAATATTTTTTTGTGGATTTGATAAAATGCCTGACCAAAGAAATGACTTAAGAGAAGATACGTTTATGTTGGCTCATGGTTTCATGTAAGACAGTCCACAGTGACGGCGAGAACACGGTGGAACAGCTTTGTCTGCAGTGCTGAGAGCTTTTGCCTGTGGTTTCCCATATCTAGGTTGGCTCAGGGAGCAGAGGTCTTGCAGAATATAGACGGGGTTATCAAGGTTGCCTGCCATTAACTTGTATCTTCTAGTTAAGGCCTCTACCTTAAAGGTTCCAATTTTTTCCAAAATAGTAGCACTAATTAAGGACTTAGTGTTTGACACACGAGCCTATGGGGGAACGTTTTAAATTCAAACTGTTACATGTATGAAAGTCAAACCTGAAGATAGACTGTAGCCTTGATTCCCATGGTATGCTGTTCTATTGCTACCCCTCACTAATTAGTCATGAAGACTCCTGTGTGTCCCCTGCCAATCACTACTGCATGAAGGCCAGAGTGTCCTTTCAGGGCCCAGGGGTGTCTGCTCAAACTATTGCACTAACTAAGGACAACACAAGTAGTAAACAGCAAGCCCCTACTCTGATCTACCCAATGGACAGGACATTCTCCACAGTTATGTGGAGAGCGAGGATAGACTCTGACACGAACTCTGGTGCCCCATATTTGACCACCTCCCCTTGGTGGGGAGGCCTGGTGGCACTCAAAGAAAGAATAAGCAGGCTACTAAGATGAGACTTGATAGCCTATAACCATATAGTGGGGGAGGAGGTCCCCCTTGGTCATAGACTCAGAGGAGGGGAATAGGGTGAAAGTGGGAGGGAGGGAGGAAGGGGAGGAATAAATTAAAAAAAAAAAAAAAAGAAATATAAACCCTGGCACTGAATTCATTTGCATAATACCCTCCAACGGCTCCCTCTATCTTCAGTCTTCCCGATTTAGTGACAAGACTTTTCACTCCCTGCCGTTCTTCCCTCAACTTTTCTCCAGCCCTGTTCATTGGGTTTGTGTCCTGCCTTCTATTGTGTGCTCCATTTCCTAACGCTGCCACAGCAGCCTTGTTCCTCCAGCATCGTGTGTGATGCTGTAATAGCACCATCTCCAGGAGATTCTGCTTGTCTGGGGGCAGCCGGTGCCGGAGGAGACTTTCTGTGAAGATCCCCTGACCACATAAGTTCCCTTTAAACAGACGCCAGGATAAGATTCAGCTTAGACTAACTCAGCTTCGAGGACAGACTCCAAGATGTGCAAGCCCGAACACCCAAATCCCTCTGTGTGGCCCCTGTGCAAACTCCTCATCTTGTCAAGGCCATAGTTTCCTTGCCTGAGATGGGGTGCTAACAGTATTTAGCCCATCATATTGCCCTGAGGGTTAAGCGAGGATAGCCATGGAGCGTGTCGGGGTGGTACTGAGGGGCAGGCAATGAGATTGTGGTGCAAGCCTAAAGACACGAGTGTGATTCCAGAACCCACCATGGAAGGCAAGAACCCATTCCTGGAAGCTGACTCTAACTTCTGTTCTACTCCCCTCCCCAAATAACAAATGGATATAATTAGACCGGTAATTGGTGAATAGTGTTTTGTGTCAGTGATCATTAGGATTTGCATTTGTCTAACCCTGGCTTTGCATCAGAGAGAAAAGACAGTAATAAAAGGAATTATACACAGGTGCAGGAGGGAGTGCTCTTATGACTGGCTTTAAAAATAAAATAAAATCAGGTTCTTTTCTTGACTAAAATAATATCCAGTTCTCCTGAAATTAAGTAGATGTCAAGGGAACCATAGGCTAATGCTATAGCACTTGAAGTAGAACCACAACACTGAAAAGGAGCTGGTTAACTTCCAGGTATAGTCAGGACACTTGGGATGACGTGGGTAAGGTGTTAGATTGGCCAGTGCTGTGAAAGCAAGCAGCCGGCAGGACTATACAAACACACACCTGACACACCCCACAGGCACACATACATATGCCTACACATGCACTCCACACACACACACGTACACGCACAAATATGCACTTACAGATACACCCTCGCACACACACACTTGCACACATGCACACATGCACACATGCACACATGCAGCACAGCAAGATCTGTCCAGGTGCACAAAGGAGACTCCCATGCCTCAAAGCAGGAAGGTTTCCAAACCAAATCATGCTATGACGATAAAAACAAAAGCCAGAGCCTAGTGCCGGCAGCTGTTTTGAACATTTATTTTGGTCGGTCCCTTTCTTTTAAAATCAGAGAAATATCCCTTGTCCATCTCATATATATCTAGCTTTAGGAGTTATCCAAGAAAAACAAGCAAACAAACTGAGTAATATGCAAAGCATTCACCAAGGGAACGAGAAGCCAGATAGGGGCAGCAGGAAACTAGAGAGACCTAACAAGCAACCAGGCAGAGTTAACAAAAAATAAACACAGAAGGGCCAGGTCCCCGCTCTCCACACACCTGTGGAGAATGTGTGCTGCCCACTGGCTGGGTATGGATAGGGGTTCTAGGTTTACTTCATGCATTGTCCTTGGTTGGTACAGTAGTTTGAGCAGACTCCCCCGGGGTCCAGATCTGCTAGCCTTGATGATCTTCTTGTAGGGTTCCAGGACCCTCTGGATCCTTTTGTTTCCCCATTTTCCTTTACCTCTCTCACCTGGAGTCCCAATAGGAATTCCCAGTATCTATCCAAATCTCCTGCTAAGTGAAGACTTTCAGGGGACATCCTGTTGGGCTAGTGTCCAATTATAAGGGAGTATATACCATGTGTATCTTTCTGGGTCTGGGTTAACTCACTCAGGATGATCATTTCTAGTTCCATCCATTGACTGTAACATGAACTCTAGTGCCATCTATTTGACCACTTCCTCTTGGTGGGGAGGCCTGGTGGCACTCAGAGGAAGGGGAAGCAGGCTACCAGGATGAGACTTGATAGGCTGTGACCATATGATGGGGGAGGAGGTCCCCTTTTTCAAAGACCTAGGGGAGGGGAATAGGGTGAAAGTGGGAGGGAGGGGGAATAGGAGGATACAAGTGAGAGGATAATATCTGAGACATAATCTGAATAAATTACTTAAATAAGTAAATAAACATAAAAGGAAGGAATAAAGGAGGGAAGAAGGGTGAGAAGAAAAGAGGGAAGAGGAGAAGTAAAAATGGAAATAAGAACAAGATGGAAAGAGCAAAAAAAGGAAAAATAAATATAAGGGCGTGTGGAAAGAAGTTCCATGCAGAAAGAAGTGTGTGTGTGTGTGTGTGTGTGTGTGTGTGTGTGTGTGTGTGTGTGTGTGTGTTGAAGAATAAAGATGTCAATGAGGCATGAGCAGCAGAACTCAACAGTCTCCATTGTCCCCATGGACTCAACAGAAAGCCAGGGTCTTACGCAATTTGCTTTTCTAGCTTTAAATCCTCAAATGCTCATCTCAACTAAATTTCCCAATGTTTTACAAGTGATTCAGATGCCACAACCCAGAAGGTAACTTTAAGGAGGAGAATCACCACCCATGAAGAGATCTAATTGAAATCGCCAAGTAATGGGGGAGACGGACCCATCTGTTTGGCAAACGAAGCTCCCAGCACTGGGCCTGGGACACATCTAATTGAGCTGCTGACTGAAGGAGTCCCATTGGAACCCCCCAGACAACCCAGGCTGTTGCCAAGAAAAAAGGGCTGCTTTCCCCAAACTGACAGCAAGGCCCCATCGCTGAAGACAACACAGCACACAACTCACTGAACAGGGAAAGGTCTAGCTGGTGCTGACACAGAGCCTTCAGCGCTGTGTGCCAGTGTCGTTGGTACAGAAGGTACTCTGCACACTACCAAAAGAGAACTGTAAACACCAACCCAGTCATAAGCACTCTACAGTGATGTCCGGCCTGCACCATAAGCTAGTGTAGACCTTCTGAGAGTAACCAGCCAAAGTCTGGTTTCACTTGAGGCCCACTCCATGAGCTGGAACCCACACCTGCCTCTGCTTGGGTGACTGAGAACCTGAGACTGGATAAGTCCAGGCACCTAGGGTAAAACCAAATATTATTGTTCTAACAACAGCAGCAATTACCACCACCACCACCACTACTACCACCACCAAACCCCAAAACAACAACAAAAACCAAAACCAAAACCAACACCAAAACCACAGAGCAATCAAATGACTCCTAATGACATTCTGCTATACTCACAAGGTAGCCTGCATGTCCAGCAACGGATGGCTAACAAAGCACCAAGTCAATGTGGATGGCTAACAGAACCAACTCAATAGCACTTTTGGAGGTTCTTTGTCTCACAATGTCATGTTATGACTATTAAAACAAATTGTCTATATATATATATGTATACGTGTATAATCTGTTTACCTTACAAGTACTTTGTGTACATATTATGGCTTCCAGTTTGGTGTTTTTATGAGATTCCTGAGCGTGAGAGAGAGTAAGTCTTTGCAACTATATCTATTTCTTACGCCTTTTCTTGGGCTCTTTTTTTTTCTTGTTTGTTTTGTCCTATTCTGATGTATTAGTTTTTGTTTTGCTATATTATATTTTATTTTATTACTGTCCTTTAAAACCTGTTTGTTTTCTCATGAAAGACAGAAAGGGGGTGGATTCAGATGAGAGGGGAGGGAGGAGTAAAGAGGGAGAGAGTGGAAGCCATAATCAGGGTATATTCTATGATAGAAAAAAAGGCTATTTTTACTGAGAGAGAGAGAGAGAGAGAGAGAGAGAGAGAGAGAGAGAGAGAGAGAGAGAGAGAGATATTAAGCACGCCTGCACAAAGTCATATAAAGGAGTTTATGTCTCCTATATCTATCAATTCCAAAGAATCCATACAAATACAATTCTCTGAAGTTAAGTCACAGAGTTCACCTCTAAGAATAGGCCAGAGGATTCTGGCCTTGGATCTCTTGGCTTTCCAGGGAGCCAAGCACACTGCAGAGGATGGAAGGCCTCCCTCTGCCTCCCTGGTTCTCTTTATGCCAAGACTTCAAAGTCTTGCAGCAGGAACTTCAAGTCTCACGCAGAGGTTGCAAAGCTGGCAAGCTTGGGTGGTGGAAATATCACCAAGTCAGCAAACTGACAGATGGCAGATTGGAAAGATAGCAAGGGACTGAAGAGACAATGAAAATGCCAGACAACTGTGGGATGCAATGCAGATAGGTTTTAATTAACAATTTGGTATGCAAATCCTGTAAGCAGGAGAAAACGAAAAAAAATTGAAATCACTGAAAAATAGAGCTGGAAGGGACATTAGAAATCACAGAGTTGGGGTGAGGAGACTCGGTGTATAAGAATGCTTGCTGGGCGAACAAGGAGACCTTAGTTAAAATTCCTAGTGCGCGAGAGCGCATGTGCACACACACACACACAGACACACACACAGACACACACACACACACACACACACACACACACACACACACACACACACACACACACACACGCCAGGCATAGCCACACATGCCTGTAATCCCAGTTTTGAAGAGTGCTGATAGGCAGACCCAGGGAACTCATTGGCCAGCCAGCCTAGCTCAAACACTGAGCTTCAGGTTCAGCCAGATACTTTGTCTCAAAAATAAGGTAGAGAGCGATCTGACGTCTCCCTGTGTCATCTGCACGTCTCCATGCTGGCAGATATACCTCCATTCACACATACACATACACACCCCTCCACACACACATTAAAAAGATCATGTCATTAATCTATGCTTCCAACATAACAAGGGAGGAGAAAGATCTAGAGAGTTCCAAATGACTGCTATCACCTTTTTTTTTTTTTTTTTTTTTCTACTAGGTTAATTTAGTCATCAATAATATAAATAAATAAAAATAAGAATCTGAAACCCAGAGAAAGGAAGTAAGTGTTTTACAGAAGGAATCAATGCAGGGAAAAATTCCATTTTATTTCTTAAATGATCAACAGTTTCCGGAACACGTTAATAGCAACAACCTGCTGGTTACAGATAAGCATAAGTAAAGTGGATAGTGGTTATATGGTTGCTTTTGTTTTATAAGTAACTCATGCCACCTGTGATGTGTAACAGCGGTAGAAAGTGGCCTTAGGTAAGTTGTCAATGCATTTTAAATTTTAGGGCAAACAGTGAAAAAGGAGGTGTAACTGGTGTGCTGAGAAAGGAGAGAAAATGAGATCAGCTCTTCACCTGAAGTCACAGAAGAGTTAAAGAAAAGATGGAACGAAAAGAGGAACAAAGAACCAACACAAAAAATAGTAACAGCACTCAGTAGCAATGAAGAGAAATCAGATGTCTGTTAATTTCAAGCAGGGGAGAGCTTAGAGTAAGAAAAGACATCAAGGAGCAAAAGAAACATCGCATAGTGACAAAGGGTCCATTCTCCAAGAAGATGTAGCAATGCGACCGAAAGCAGCATCAAAACACACAAAGTAGAAGCTCTTAGATGAATCCAGAATCATTAGAGACCATGAAATTTCTCATCAGAACAGATAGACACAGCAGGAAGAAAATAATTAAGTACAAAGTAGAACTAAAAATACTGTAAATCAAAGGAAGGAAGAAAAAGAAAGCTAGAAATCAGTCCTGTGGCTGAATCCATGACCAGGACTTTCTTAAGAACATTCAGTTGCAAGCTTAAGACCATTGTGGACTGCATCTCACTCCTTTTATCAATGTTTGGGAAAAGTGGGAAGTCCATCCTAAAGGAGAAATTATTTAAATTTCACATATCAGAAGAAGTTAGATCAATACTCTAAGCTCCTACTTTAGGAAAGTCGAAAGACCAAAACTAAAGCAAGCAGAAATAAATAAGATGAAACTTTGGAAATCAATAGAGAAAAAAAAAATCAACAAAATTTAAATATGGCTCCTTCTAAATGATCAATAAAATCAGTACGCCAGTCAAGTTAGCTAATGAGAGGAAAGGGGGATTTTCTTCTATCAGGACTAGATGAGGAGAAATAGCCATAAACATCCCATACATGATGGTCCCTACGTGCCCACACAGCTGATGATTTAAGCGAACAGTACATTTAGCAAAAGCCACAACCTGAGGAGATTTGCAGAAGAAAGAGCAGGTGAGCTGAATCGGCTTGTCCCTATGAATGAATGGAAGGACAACTAAGGAGCTTTCAGCTCCAGCTTGGATGTCCTCACAAGCGGATTCTGTCAAACATTTAGAGATGAAATCATCCCAGTGCTCTACAACGTCTTGCAGAGGACAGAAGCAGAAAGGAACACAAACTCATTAAACAGCACTAACCTTCCCCCTCATGCAAAGAAAGAAAAAGAAAAGAAAGCCAGAGGCCAGCATCTCTTAGAAATTATGCATAAAACTGTACAGAAGGATATTAGGGAACTAAATAGAACAATTATAAGAAAAATATATACAATAGCCAAGTATGATTTATACTAGGTATTCAAGGCAACTTCAACATTTGGAAATCAACTAATGTAATTTCACATTAGAAAACATCTCAGTAAACCAGGAAGAAATGGGGGCACATCTTTAATTTGGTAAGAACTATATACAAAAATATCACTAATATGCTTGATAGAAAGAAACCAGAAACTCTCCTACCAACACTAGGAACACAGGGAGGGCATCCCCTCTTACCACAGCTTTTTGATATTGAACGAGAAGTTTTGGCTAAGACATTTAAGGGCTAGGGAGTCATGAGCACTGCAAGGACACATGTTCAACTTCTGCACCCACATGGCAGCTCACACCTGTCCGTAACTCCAAGGTCCGACACCCTGGCACAGATGTACATGCAGTCTAACCACAAATGCTTATTAAAAAGTAAACCAGTTATTAAAAATAAAAGCAATAGTGATTAGGAAGGAATAAAAATAACTAACGATTCACAGATGGCAATAGTATCTATGCGGACATCATAAAACACAAAACACAGGCCCAGACCCAATTCCCTGCAAATTAATATGCAATTATATCAAGGTTGTAGGATGTAAGTTTAATGTACAAGAGTCATTTGTTTTTGTGTGTCAGCAATGGATAAGTGGAATGTCAAGTAAAAAAATACAATAATAATTATATTAGATCCTCCCCCAAGTGAACTACTTAGGTGTCAACTTAATAAGCTATATAATAAGATCTGCATGGAGAAAATAAAAATCCCCAGTGAAAGATACCAAAGGACAACGGAATGGGTGGGGAAACAGTGCATGGGACAGGCACTGTCATTATGCCCAGAAGTTGCTTTTTATCTTTACTATACAGTCAATGCAATCCCAATAAAAATCCCTCCAGGGGAAAAAAGTCCCACCAATCACAAATTCCATGTTGTATATGGAGAAAAGATACTAATACAAGATCACAGCAGCACAACTTCCTGATAGCCATAGCTGCCATGACAACACGGTGCTAGTAAGGACAGACAGAGCAACCGACGGAACAGAATAGAGAAATCATGAGTGGGCTCACAGAAATATGGCCATCTGATTTTTTAAAGGAAGTGAAGACATGGGAGAGCTACAAGGGCACATCTCTGAGTGAAAGATGCCAACACCCAAAAGCTGCTCATGGCACAGTTACCAACTCAAGAAGGAAAAACCATAGAGAATAACAAAAGTCCATGGTTGCCAGGGATTACTGAAGGTTGAGGGTGAACAGGCAAGACTGGAGTGCTTTCAGGGAGTTGAAAATACTCTTAAAATATGGAGTTGAAGACCAGAAAGCTTAGTTTTACAATTAAGCTTAGTCATTTATGGGTTAAGATGTTTTTAGGCCTATGATAGATATTGATTTACATTCTGAATTTCAGAATCACCAAGATAGGAAAGATGTTTTCCTCAAGGTTGCCAAATACAAACAGACAAAACACTATCAATGTAATATTTATATAATTCCTGATTTTTTGTGGCTCTTCTTGCTGTATATAGTTTATTTTATATATGTATAATAATATCAATATATAATAAAAATATTTAAAAATATCACAATGGCCTCATGACTTAGAAAAATAACTTTGTGCATGTGTTTGCATTCATGTAGGTCAGGGAGAGCCTCGGGTGTTGATCTTTGCCTCTCACCTTGTTTGTGACAGGGTCTTGTCTGCTGAGGTCTGCCTAGGCTAAGTGGTCTGAGAGCTTCTAGAGAGTCTCTGCTCTCCATCTCCTGTCGCACTGGGGGATGCTGGGATTATAGACTTGCTACAGCACGTGGCATTACGTGGTTCTAGTAATCCAGACTCAGGCCTTGTATAGCAAATGCCATAGAGGAATCTCTTCATTCTAGTGTCCTAGATATCTTCTGTATCTGATCAAACCCATAGCGCATGGAATAGGAAGGCCGACCCTAATGGATTCTGGAGACTTGAGGTAATAATAATGGGTCCCCCACTGATATCTTTTGGGTACTCCATATAGCACCAATAACTGGGAAGTTGATGCATAGTGTGGATATTAGGTGTTTGTGACATCCTTATATTTTCCTCTTAGTTTTGCTGTGGACTTAAGACTGCTCCAAAATAAAGCTTATTAAAACCAATTAAATAAAAAAAAAAAACCCTCATTAATCAATGTTCATTACTAAGTAGTTACTGCAAATACAGACAGGAGACCATCTCTCTACCTTTTTGACAAGGGATAGGAGAATATTATTAGACTGAACTATTTGAAGGCATTGAATAGGAACAGAAATGGAACTGCAATAGGAAACATCACCTTCCTGAAACTATATATGTGCGTCTTTTAAAGGATGGGGCTTTATATGGTCATTGTAAGTGTTTATAATCACAGAAGAAGTAGTTGGACAAAAAAGGCCAAAATGAATAAGACCTGGCATCTCCTGTAATTGCATCTCTAAAGAGAGGAATTACAGGCTTGTGTGTGGGTAATGTCCAAGTCATTTCTGAATTAAATCCAAATCTCCTGGCTGCTATCAGGACAACATCCTACGTGAACCAAAGGACACACGGTCATTCCCCTTTCAGGCAAGGACTAGCCGTTCTCTTCTCTGCCCTTCAAGAATCCTATATTGCGGCTGGCAAAGGGCCAGGGAGAGGCCACGAACATGATGGAGGTGGGAGGGACTGGCAAATTTGTATAACTTCTTGTCTGCCAAGATGGATATTAGTAGGGATCTGAAGGAAGAGTATAAACCAGAGGGATGCAGGCAGGGGCAACCCAGGGCAGTGAGACAGGCTATTAAAGCAAGGTTTTGGGAATGATGGTGATCAGCTAGGGCTCTGCTTTTAAGGATGGTGATACTCTCCAGGGGGTGGGGCTTAAATGGAGGCAGTGGGGCCCTGTGGGACGGAGCTTGAGGGTGCTGTGATTGGAGCCTCATCTCTGTTTTATGGTTGGAGATTTGAAGAAGCCACACTGTTGGCTCTGCTACCTATGACCTAGCCACCCAGCTGGGTCAACAAATAGACTAGATTCCCACTTGTCTTTGAAGTTGATTGGGTCAGGTGCTTTATCAAAATGATGGAAAGCAACCAGCAAAACGGTACATTTTTGTCATTCATGACCTCAAGCATTACTAAAGAAAAGATGGTTCAACAACCTTAATACTTTAGTTTTAAAATTTGTGACTGACAGCTTACATGACTTCTGAGTATATAAGAATACCAAAAAAAAAAAAAAAAAAAAAAAAAAAAAAAGAATACCGCTGATACTGCAGTAGATGTCGAAGGTCAAGCTGAGCAGTTCTGCTTCTCAGACTCCTTTGAAGAAAGTAAGTGGCCAAGGGCATACTATATAGATGTCAGGAAATATAACCTTCCAAGTTGTTTAATGGTTCAAATTTTGGGCTGACCACTTGGCACTGAACCTAGACCATGGTGAACTCACTATGAGTGTTGACTTTTTCTGCACTTACTTTCATTTCAGTAGTATGAGTCAGCCTTGTAGATTAGCAAGCTCTATATAGGAAAAATCTTTGTTTGTTTGTTTGTTTTGTCTGCTTTGTATACCACTCTTCCTCTTAACTCCTATAGACAAAATCCCATACCTTTTTAAGATTTTTGGGCTTGGCACTTCTTTGCATAAATGTGATAGATTCATTATTTTATATTCCCAAAGGCCTTATTGCAATTTAATCAGTGATGAGTTTCCTACACTAAATAGCTCGTTTGACAGAATGAATGTTTATGAGCTAAAATTTGCTTTTGAAAATATAGCTATTGAGCTAAATAAACGTTGATCTCATCCCATCAATAGGTGGCTCTTATGTCTTCAATCACAGCACCTTGAGATACCTCCCCAAATGTCTTTTCAAAATTGGGGTCGGCTAATCTACAACACTGGTCTGCTCTGAGAGCTTGTTGTCCTAAGTGGCGTGTGGCTTTGGCTTGTTCTTTAGGTAGACTTCTATTTATTCCTAAGGAGAGATTCTTCTAGATTCTCACTGTTCTCAATTATAGGCTTAACAGGCCTTCTCAAGAATACAACCCATGGAGCACAGCACCATGTATTAGATGGAGCAAAGACTCAAACACGTTGGTTCATAGACTTAGTCCTTCAGTTCACAAATGTGCTACAGAGTAGTCTACTGCTTGGAGTCTGTTTCCATGCTCTTTGTTTTCTAGATCTTTTCCTCCAGGACCAAACTTTCCTTTCTCTTCTTCCCTTTGTTCTTCTCCCTCCCCTCCTTCAGTTATTTAGGTGGATGGAACCAGCTATCTGCTCAAGATTAAGAGAGCTCCATAGTAGTACATCCGGTTCTGAGTACCTTGTTAAGAGAATCGAATAGCATTTCACAGTATCATCCTTTTTCTTAACTGCTGCTCTCTTTAAAACTTACTTATGACACATTTATATAATGTATACAGTGTGACAAGTACCATTGTAAGGATTTTGCAATCATTAAATCATCTAACCCAGTGGTTCTCAGCCTGTGAGTCACTACTCCTTTGGCAAACCCCTATCTCCAAAAAATATTTACATTATGGTTCATAACAGTAGTAAAATTACAGCTATGAAGTGGTAAAGAAAAAAAATTTTATGGTTGCCACAGCACGAGGAATTGTGTTAAAGGATCTCAGCATTAGGAAGGTTGAGACCACTGCTCTAACCTTTCCTTGTAATAACCCCATGGAACACTGATTATCTGTAACTTAGGTAAGAAACCTGACGTACAATGTGAATTACTGGCAGAGGCTGTATTCAAATCCAGAAAGTCTGGTTCCAGAGTGTCTAGCCACCATACCAAGTTACTATGGAAAGAGTATGGGGAGTGTCCACAGAGACCATGGTACCATTCATGCTCCTTTTGATGAGAAAGGCAGTGGAGACAGGCAAGCACAAACAAAAGCCAAAATGCACAAAATCCACTGGTTTCACTTTTAAAAACCTTCAGGGGTCAGATCTGGGAAGACCTGCAAGAGTTAAAAAAAAAATCCTCTCATCAAGGTGTCACATGACAGTCAGGCCAGTCTTTTTCTAGAAGTTTCTAGTCTTGTTATCTCACCCAATATGAACAGAAGCTTCCCTTTTCGCCCTTCAGTGAATGCCTTGCAGCAGCCCTGAGCCTCAGCCTCCTTCTGAAATCCTGTTTTAGGATGGAGGCTGTTTTGTTTCTCCATCACCCCAGATTACAGGCTGGCGTGAGCAATATGGCACATGTCAGTTTGTCTCCTAACACATTGCTGCTCTGCAGTCTCTGCCTTGGAGTCCTGTGTGGTTTTTCAGACCAGGCAGCCTAAAATGGAATCTTGAACCAACCTGCTATGGGCATTGCCATAGCTATATCCTTGCCTTAAAAAAACAGCAACTGCTACTTGGCAGTGAGATTTTTGGAAGTTCTGACGGTGCCGGTACAAGATGAATTGTACTTTCTTTTTAAAGAGACACAAGAACATGTCTGCATTCATATTACAAAGGATGGTAAGTGTTTTCCAGTCTTTTTTTTTTTTTTTTTTTTATAGCACACTTTGTTTTCTGAGGTAAAGTTTTGAAAGCTGAAAACTTTTCCCATTTGGCTGAACGTTTTCAGTCTTGCGCCTCTTTCAAAGCAGAACATCTTATTTGTCAAGAAGGGACCTGGAGTTTCCCAAATAAGTCCTTTTTATAGAGTAAAACTCAGCTGTGCACGGCTGGAGTTCAAATATGCGTGAAGAAGTCAAGCTACCTCTTTAGCATAAGCATAAAAGTATTAGCAGCTATTGATGTGGGTGCCAAAGCGAAAACCACTTTGATATTTTGTTCATTCTAAGAACTCTTCTGAATGCTTTGTGCTTCCAAAAGAAAAAAAATATATAAAGAAACACAATGAAGATATTTTTTGGGTGGGTGGGGGGACCAAGATGCCGTATGTCAGACAAGAGGAGATGTCTGAGGAAAAATAACCAATAATATTTACTGTAACATTTTAATTAGGAAGGATGACCCAGAAGACAGAGTGAAACAATAACTACACGAGTCTGTGGCAAACTTTTAGCTTTTTCTGGGATCCTCTTCTCCGTGGACTGCCTCTCTCTCCTAAGAGAGAAAGGGCTCTAACACTAGCATATCACGAGACTTAAGGAAGTTGTGCCATCTTCTCAGACCCTCCACTGCTTCCCAGATCCCTGAGGAGTTGTTAGAAAACATCTGATCTGGGTGGGGTTTGAAGTTTACACCACAGTTGAGTGGAGAGTGGGGTCTGACTTTCGCACGTACTCTGGTGCCTCACATTTGACCATGTCCCCTGGATGGGGAGACCTGGTGGCACTCAGAGGAAGGCCAGCAGGCTACCAAGAAGAGACTTGATGCCCTATGAGCATATACAGGGGGAGGAGGTCCCCCTCAGTCACATTCATAGTGAAGGGGAGTAAGGGGAAAATGGGAGGGAGGGAGGAATGGGAGGATACAAGGGATGGGATAACTATTGAGATGTAATAAGAACAAATTAATAAAATAAAATTTAAAAAAAAAGGAAAAAAGAAAAAAAAAAAAAAAAAAAAAAAAAGAAAACATCTGTTGATGCTAGACTGTATTTCATCTTATCCCCTGTGAAGAGAAAATGTGTAGCTCCCTCTATGAGCAGAGATATCTGGTAAGATGGGGGTCAAAAAACTTTGAGGGACTTTGGGGAAACTTTCTGTGACTTGCAAGAACTCAGGTTTTTGTGCAGGCTGACGGGAAGCAATGGCGATGATGTTGTTGACGACGATGGTTTCCACTGTTACTATGAAGCATGTCAGCATCATTTATGCTCATTGTTTTATCAGAATGTCTATTATTGTTGATGGACAAACTATCATATTTGATGAAAACTCTGCTATCCAAAGACTTCAGTCTCAAAAGTAAAACCATTTTCATTGTTTTCCAAGTTGAATATTTTGTTCTAAACCCGGATGGTTCAAATCTTTCTTTTCTCAATATGTAGAGACTAATGGCTTTTGTGACTAAGCAACGGAGGTACTACAGCCTGGGGTGTTGCGAGCCACCTTCCCCTACCCACCAAACGAGCATTCTGCATAAGGCAATTGTTCTAGTTAGCGTTCCTATTCCTATAATAAAGTACCCTGTCCAAAAGCAACTTGAGGAGGAAATGGTTTGTTCAGCTTATGCTTCCACACCATAGACCATCACTGAAGGAAGTCACGACAGGAACCCAAACAGGGCCAGAAACCTGGAGGTGTGAGCTGATACTTAGGCCATGGAGGGTGCTGCTTACTGGATTGCTCCCCATAGGTGGCTCAGCCTTTTTTTCCTATTGCACCCAGGACTGCCAACCCAGAGAGGGCACTACTCACAACTGGCTGGGCTTTCCCTCATCAGTCACTAATTAAGAAAATGCTTTACAGGCCTGGCTACAATCCAATCTTATAGAAGACTTTTCTTAATTGAGGCTTCCTTGGCTCTGATAATTCCAGCCTGTGTTAAGTTGAGGAAAAAAAAAAACAAAAAAAAAAACAAAACAAAAAAAAAAAAACTAGACAGCACAGTTGTTCTACTCTGAGTATTAAATATACCAAAGCAACCTTATTTATATGTCACTGATGGATCCACCACAAAGAGTAGTGACAATTTAAACAGAGACACAGCACATCACCCGAATTCACTTCTTCTGCCCAGATCTGAGGCCCACAGGTGCAAAGTTTCCTATTTGTTACCTGGGGCTAATTCCCACAGTACTTCTGTGAGCTCTGGGGTATTTTATCAGATTGTACAGATGGGACAAAATGTGCAGAGAAGTCAAGTAATTATCCAAGACTCCCTCAGCATGTAAAACAGCAGAGCACAGGAGGGCTTAGAACCTTCCAGCATAACCTCTGATTTCATTACGCTCCTTTCCCAGACTTTGTAGATTTGATCGTCCACCAGTCTCATGATGGTTAAGTGATATAGGCGCAGACCAATCTCTGTTTATCAGACTCTTCTCCTTCCATCTTTCATTCTAAGGAGACTCCTGTGAGTTACTGAACTACATAGGGGCTCTTTTTGTGGAGATATGGAGATTAGGATCCCTAACAATACAGGAACGTAAGCCTATTTCAACTAGCCATCTGCACGTCACCTCTCTTGACTGGGGATGGCAGATAAGTGGCTGTGTGTGAGGTACGAGCAGAGTGTAAGGCTTGTGGTGAGCGCTTGGCTTTCTAAGCAAAATGCAGTGAAGATACCCTCCTCTTCTTTTTGAGGCAGGTCCCCCCCCCTACATTGTCCAGGCTGGCCTGAAAGCCACTATGTAGACCAAGCTGTTCTCAAACTCACAGTGATTCTCCTGTCTCCAGGGAGTGCTGAGGTTAGAGGCTGCACTACCACATCTGGCAACAGAGAGCCTTTTCCTCTTTGCTTTCATCTTGCCTGGAATGTGGCTGTGATTGCTGGTAGCAGAGCCAGGAGGGAGCAGAGTAGCCATGAATGCCAAGGAATTCCTTGGGAATGGGAGCCGGTGCTCCTGACACCAATGCCTGGCAGTTAATTCAAGACCAGCACTGTCTTCTAGCCTCCTTGCAATTTGAGATAAGCAGACACTTACTTGGGCTCTTGTGAAGAAGAATACACTTATTAATACTGTATCTGGAAAGTCAGCAGAATAGAATGTCTGGTGGAAAAGAATGTTTGTTGTAATCGCAAATGATGTTGAGGACATCTATGCCTGACTGGCAGTGGATCCAACCCTCTTCAAAGCAATAACATGTTTTCTTTCATTTGGCATTTTATATATATATGGCTTTGGAGTGGACAAGATTACATCTTTGCCTGAAGATTGAGCAACAGCAACAAGTGCAGATGCCTCTCAGTGTATAATGGAGTTACATCCTGATGAATCCAACAAGGTGCAATCATATCTCAAGATTTCATATCCCCAGCCTGTCACATTGCACCACAGAGGAGGACTGCTTCAGCTAATCGCTGAGTGCCATGATGTCATGGCCAGGAAGAGATCCACAACACAAAATCAAAGTAGGATTTTTACTAAATGCATGTCACACACAATAGTAAGTAGATGTAATAAGCCAGAGGGCATATATCTACAGTCCAGTAGGGGATGGAAAGACATGAGGGAGGAGGGGATTTCTGTCTGTGGTCCAATCTGAATAAAGGTTTTATGAGAGGCAAAATGAGGTTGAAAGCCATTGGAAGAAGTGGGAGGTATGAAAAAAAGATGGATTCTAGGGAGTGATGCAGTCTGGGAGCGAGAGAATTTTCAGAGAGGGTTGAACTCCAGAAGATGAAACCAGGGCAGTTTGTGACTGTTTTTAACTGCTCCAAGAAACTCCTAAGAATGTTGTAGCCTCCAGACAAAGAGAGATGACAAGAGGCCAATGACAGTGGAATTGGATTTGGGTAAAGTTACTCACATTTGTCTGAAATATAAATATAATGCCCACTCATGTAATATTTGAATAATTAGGAAGTGTATCCAGAACATGAGAAAGGAATATTTCTTTGCCTTCCTTTGTTCTATCTTTTAAGTGTGCGCTAGCCTTTTGTGTATGTGCACATGTATGTAGGAGTGTACACACATGTGTGCATGTAGAGGCCAGAGGCAACCTTGGTGTCATCCCTCAGGAAGCCATCCACTCAGTTTTGTGAAGCTATCAAGCCCTGTGTGTCTCTGGTTCCTCACCACAGGAACTACAAGCGTGGGCCCCCATTGTTGGCTTTTTGAGTGTGTGTAGGTTGTAGGGATTGAAACCTCATGCTTGCAGAATATGGACTTTACCAACTGAGCTATTTCCCAGGCATGATGTTGAGTGGAGGTTGGTGACGTCTAGATTACCCATGCTATTTCTTTTCAGAGCTGAGGGCTGAATACAGGGCCTTACGCTTGTTAGAGAAGGGCTCTACCACTGAGCCTAAGCCCAACCCCCATGCTAATTATTTTGAGTTCAACGGTTCCCTGTGGGCGCTGTCATCAGCCCATCATTCCTCTGCTTTCTAGGTATTGTGACTCTGCTAGTCGTCTTGGCATGCTGTCCTTCCGCTCACCCCCATGGGTGGGCTGTGCTCCTCAGCTGACAATCCTTGAATCCTTAAAGTCTTGACAAGTAGGGAAAACACACATTCCCTGTCTACATCCTCAGCCCACAAACCCATTTTTGTATTTCACTGAAATGATGTCTCGTACTCAATGGAGATTTGTATGAGGAAAATAAATCAGTGACACCACGGAGTACGCATGGTGTGTCCACCAGAGGTTAGCAGAGGGTCACTGAGTCACACAAGCCTGCCATTAGAGACGCTTTTCAGGAGCACATTTGGATTTTGGCCCCACCAAGATGCACCCATTAAATATCCAGAGCAGAACCCCATGGCACTGAAGGCTAGTTAGTCTGAAAATGCTGTTGGTTGGCTGTATTCACCAATTACAGTAGCATTTTCCACAGCCAGGGTGTGTTTTGATATAGAGCTTTTTTAGGTAGCAAAGGAGTGTGTTCCAAAAATCTAAAGTGTATTTTGTATAAAAAAAAACCAAACCAAAAAACCTTGCTTTTCTTTTAACTTTTAATTTTATAAGATAAAGAGCTCCTGGATTTGAAAAAAGAAAGAAATGTCTGAGCATAGTCTCAACAGGAATAGGCGGGCCATTATAAAATGGTTCTGAGCCTCTGAGAGGCAGAGCCATAGAGTTCTTGAGTGATATAGAGGGTCAGGGGCAGCCACAGCAAAGCCCATGGCAGAAATCATGGTGCCTTTTGGAACACAGTGCTTAGGCAACTGCTCGGCATGCTGGATAAGACAGCACCCACATCACCAAATCCACAGCAAAGCAGAGAACATCTGGGACTCACGCAGGCTCTCAGGTCTAGCACTTTGATACTAATGCTCTTAGGTAACTCTGGGGCCAGACTGGACAGAACATGCCTGACGCATCAATGCTTGTGCCTGAGACCTTGGAGGTTAGACCTACGAAGCTGCCAGACAAGATGCTGTGAGTACTGGCCACACAGCACTAAGTGTCCACCTGACATTGCCCTTGTCCCAACAGAGAACAGTACAGCCACTGCAGTCCCCACTGACTGCTTCTTCATTAAACAAATGAATACAAAGAATCCAGAACGCAGATACACCAACTCATGTAGAACAGGTTTTAAGGGCTATGATTCCCAGATGCTCTAGCTCAGCTCAAATGGAGATGGATTGCAAAGAAGAGACTTGAATTATGGGGAACGTTTAACCCACAAAAGGTCTTTAAACCTTGACATCTATCTATGTACAACTATCACAATCTGAGGACTTAAGAAGAGTCAGATGAAGAAGATATTTCTAAATGACTGACAGATGTCTAGAATCACCACGTTGTCCCTTCACTCCTTACTGTCTGTTTCCTAACCTTCATTTAAAGAAACCATGGTATATTTGCACAATGGAATCCTACCCAGTTATTAAAAACAAGGAAACCTTGAAATTTGCAGGCAAATGGATGGAACTAGAAATGATCATCCTGAGTGAGATAACCCAGACCCACAAAGACACACATGGCATATACATATTTATAAGTGGATATTAGCAGATATTAGCCCAATATAGTTATTCTCTGAGAGACTCCACCCAGCAGGAGATTGGGACACATGCTGGGACTTGCTGCTGGACTCTCGATGGAGCACTGAGAGTGGTATGGAAGGATGGAAGGACCCAGAGGGTTCAGGTGCACCACAAGAAAATCTTCAAGGACCACAGATCTGGACCCAGGGGACCTGCACAAACTCTTGTACCAACCAAGGACAATGCATGCAGTGAGCCTAGACTCCCTGTTCAGATATAGCCAACGGACAGCTCATTCTCCAAGGTTGTAGGGAGAGTGGGGACTGCCTCTGACATGAATTCTGGTGCTCCCAATTTGATCACTTCCACTTGGTGGGAAGCCCAGTGGCACACAGAGGAAGAGGAAGCAGGCTATCTGGATGATACATGATAGGGTGTGGTCATATGGTGGGGGAAGAGGTCCCCTTCTTTTAGGGGTATAGGGGAGGGGAATAGAGGGGAAGAGGGAGGGAGGGTGGGAAGGGGAAGATACAAGTGAAGGGATAGCAATCTGATGTAATCTGAACAAATTATAATAAATGAAAGTTACTTAATTCTGCAGTGTGAGCTATTATTTCTGTGTTTGAGGAAGCCATATTGAGTTTTTTTAAGGCATGAATCCTGTTGTATTAATTTTTGCTTCATGTATTCACTTTCTCTCTCCCAACTTACAGTATCTACTGATATTTAAATGCATAGAACCCAACAATAGCAACACAACTCTGTTCTGACACTGTCAATCATTATCTAAGTGCTTTCCTCCAAAAATCCATGTCTTAGGGAACCGGATCATGGAGTTCTGTACTTGAACTGTGAACATGAATCCTGAGATATGGGTTAGGCAAAAAATTCTATACTGTTGAGTAGATTCAAAAAATGGCATACTCTATTCTGGTAAAGTCATAGCACACAAAGCCCTGAGAAGACCTGGAAATAATAGGTGATGCTATCATCCTACATAGGTCAGCCTCTCCTGCTATATTGAGTTGGGGCACTGCTTTGTTTTAACCCTATATATCAACATACCATCTTGTCACTTTTCAAAATGCTGCTGAGCTATTGGACCTTGGATCAACAATGTCATTCTCTCCTGGTCACTTGTCACAGTGCAGAGTCTCTGGTGCCACCCTGGCCTTGTTGAACAAGGCCTCATCTTTAATGAGATTCACATGTGTGTCAATGTGTAAAAACAGTGGCGAATTCTTGCATAGTGCAAAGAGCCTAGGTTTGGAAGAAAATAAATCTACGCATCTACTATGGTCTGAATTAAAAAATTTGTGATGATTTCCAAGAGACTATGCATTTTCATGATATTTTAATTTATTATTTGAAAATTATATATATGTATATAAAATGTATATTAATCATACACACCCTCACTCCTCCCCTCAACTCTTTCCAGACCTTACATCACATCTCCTTCCCAACTTTATGTCCTTTATTATTATTATTTTTGAACCAGCTGAGTCCAATTAATGCTTATGGTTGTAGGTCACTGACTGGGGCATAGGCAACCTACCAGAGGCCATAAGTACATACGAGCAATACTAAATTGACTCAGTAGATTGTATGTATGTATGTATGTATGTATGTATGTATGTATGTATCTATTATGTTACATGTGTACACACACACACACACACACACACACATATATATAAAACAATAATAAGCAAAGAAGAAGGATTTTGAATTTCAGAGGGAGGACACGGGAGGAATTGAGGGGAGGGGCAGGAATGTGTAGGTGAAGAACTAACTATTAAGTTCTCAAGAAAATAAATAAAGTCAATAATTTTTTAAAAAGAAGATACTCATTTAATTTAATTTTAATAGCAATTTGATTTATTTTCTCCCAACTTGACTATAAGCACGTGTCCTGAGTATACAGATCACTCCAAGGCCTTTCTTACATGTTCTTCCATTCTTACATTACTCAAATAGATAAGAATAAAGTGTAGGCCCCTCCCCCACAAAGCCATTTCACCCATGTGTATAGGGGGGAAGTGGAGTTAATCTCTTATTAGTCATCCAGCATTCGGAACATCAAAAGCTTCAGGGTTTTTCCAAAAAAATATGATGCTCAATGTCCTTCTGTCTAATGCCACCGATTTCAAAACAAAGTCTGCACGGCTCCTGCCTTAGCCTTACAAATGCTGTAACTAGAATGTGCCGGAACATTAGCCAGACCTGACCTGGAAACAGCACTTATTGCCATGGTGGTAACAACGGTCTGGCAGTGTGTAAAGCACGGGGCCGATGGCCAGGGTCTTTGCTTTCCCCACAAAAGCATCAGAGAACACGAGGGAGGACTGAGAATTTGGAACTCTCTTCTGAGGAGAGAGATGCAAAGTGAAGTTTGGCAGCTCCTAAAGTTCAAACCCTACATTTAGTCCAAGAAGACAGGATGGCCGAACTACAGCATTGTCAGCAGGAGCAGCTTCAAGAACATTCTTCTTAAGATGTCCTCTGGATCAGGAGAGAGGCAGGAACAGGAAGATACAAGGGAGGGGATAACAGTCACGACGTAGTCTGAACAAATTATTTAAATAAATAAGTAATGAAAAACAAAAGACATCCTCTGAGAGGTAGTTGGCTCATCTGTAATCCGAGGGACTCTGATGAGCATTTCCAAACTGGCGTTAAGTCTGTGACTTGAGATGAGCCAACGAATGGCCTGTCCTGGCTGGGAATGTCTAATTAATCCTCACATTTGGGAGGCAGAGACAGGTGAATATTTGTAAATTTAAGGCCAGCTGGGTCTACAGAAAGAGATCCAGGCTAGCTAGGGCTACATAGTGAGACCTGGTCCCAAGGTGGAGAAAGAATGGTCTTTCCCTGAAATATAACAAGGTCTATAAAAAGTGTCATGACATATTACCTCAGTGGTAGCCAACCAACTGGAAAACTAGATTCCTTTACGGATGGGGTCATGTTTGTACTTGACGTGGAGGCCACTGTTGGTGTTCTGGTCCAAATTCTTGCATGGTACTCTTGTTTACAGTTCGTCAAGGCAAAGAGCTGATGAGCAGTGGCTAGAAAATAGGGTTTTTTTTGGGGGGACCCAAAATTATAGTATATAGTTGGAGACTTACATGTAAAGCGTTTTATGTTATGAAAAATACAGTCATTCGGAAGGGGATTTTTTTCACAGCAGCATGTAAACTTACTTTGGATTCCCCCAGCCCTGCTTCCGTTTTAGTTATATCCACCTACATCCCAAGCCGAATACACACTCAGCTGACTCGTCAACAGAATCCAGTGAGACCAGAGCGCCTCAGGTGCGAGCTTCCTGAAGACCTGTTTTCTTGTCCAGTCATGTGCTTTCTCTTTGTAGTGGGAGAGAAGACCATTCTTTAGGCTAAGGATAATTCCAACAAGCACCCATTCACTAATGCTGCTCCCCTCGCATGTCCATGAGGGCTCTGACAAACTTAGCCGTTCTTAAAGAACCAACATGTTAATGGAAGAGCTCCAGCAGCAACCAGTCACCAAGCCTTGCACCACGGGAAAGGAAACTGGTGGCAACATCAGCACACACAACTGAAACTTACCTTATGCTCAAGGAGTTAACACAGCAGAAGGGAGGCAACAGTCCTTTATATTTGTCTTTATATTGCAGGTGCCCAAAGCCTGAGTATCATGAATTACATTTTTTTCTTGGCCCTGAATAGGTTTATGGATATTCATAGCAGGTACATATTCAGGGAGGGAAATCAGATAGTAACTGTTTCCATCTCACAGTGTGTCGGACATTCAAGGCCCTGCTCCAGCGCTGGAGCTGTACTGAGCTCCGTTGGTAGTGTGTTTCTCTCGCATGCATAGATGCCTGGGTTTGAACTCCAGCACCAGGAAAGTTTGGCCTGCCAGTGTCTGCCTTAATCTCAGTCCTTGGGGAGACACAGGAGGATGATAAATTCAAGGTCGTCATTGAATAGTAATGAGTTTGAGGCCAGCCTGGGCTATGTGACACCCCACATATGAAAATATTAAAAAGCAACACAAAATAACAACCAAGACCACGCTGATTACCAAGAAGAGACTTGATACTCTATGAGCATATACAGGGGGAGGAGGTCCCCCTTAGTCACAGTCATGGGGGGGGGAGTAGGGGGAAAGCGGGAGGGAGGGAGGAAAGGGAGGATACAAAGGATGGGATAACAATTGAGATGTAATATGAATAAATTATATATATATATATATATATATATATATATATATATATATATATATATATATGTTTAGAAAAAGACCATGCTGATACACATTCTTCCAGTTGGGAGTCTATTTGTTTTGGAACTGTAGATGCATTGGTCAATGTCTAGGCTATCCGGCTAATGAGCTACTCCACTCAGAGTTCATTTGCCTGCAGCCATTCAATGTTATCACCTGTGAAATGGAATTAATATTTCACATGATAACCATGACTTTTAAACTGTAGTCTATATTGATGGTGCACTGAAAGGCAACAGAGCAATGTGAATTCCAGCATTGTCCAGTAAGCCTCGGGAGCTGTTCGTACAGTTCCCACCAGCCACCCACTGAATATGCACATTCACCATGGGCTGTATTCACAGCCTTCCAGTGCCAAGGGCAATGCCTTTGTTTCTGCTGAAGGCACTAGGCGCTCCTTGGTGTCTGCATGTTTTCTTTGCTACAACACGCTAATTTCCCATATATGCCCTTTGTTCCTGCAGGAAAATGAAAAAGCCAAAGGCAAAAAATGAAATAAGTTTTCCTGAGAGGTCCCGTTTACAACATCTTAATAGCTTTCTCCTTAACCTATATTTTCTAATGGTCCCAACAAATAAAATGTCACATAATTTTAAAAGAATTTTTACAATTATGTCCATAAAAGAATAATTACTTTTTGCCTTTTTTTTTTTTTACAAAACAGCTTACAACCATGGAAAATTTAATTTTTTGCCTCACTTTCAACTTGAAAGCCACAGCATGAGCTTTAGTTTCTTCCTAAAATTTTATGCCTTGTGGTTTTAACTCCACATATGTTATTGGCCACTGATTATCCTACTTGCTGAGGATATAATTAGGTCTAATCTTATATTCTGAGATTTTTGACTTTCTTTGGACTTTGGTATCATCTGCAAATTTAATGAGCATCCTTGTTATTCTCCTGTCTCTTCACTGCTAAAACTATGCAAAGACTAGAAGGAAATGGCAGAATATGCAAATGCAAACAATGCAATTAATTTATCTTCAGTATTAAACATGGGCAGCCATTCTTACATATTAATTAATGTGAACATGTTATAAATGTCTTCTGAGACACTATTTATTCTCTCAACTGACCTTTAGAGTGAAGACTCTCCATTGCTGCTCACACTTAGATCTGTGCAATGGAGGATTTTGAAAGAGCTTATCACAGCCATGTCAATATATGTTTCCATCCAAGAAACTTCTAGTTCAGTCAGAGGCACCTTGCACACGTTAAGGAATAACATGACACAGAATATCAACCTATTGTAATGTACGAGGAAGAAGAAAAAAATAAAGGTGAGAATAGGGTCACTGTTGATTTACCTGGAAGACAAGGTGCTTACACACTGTTCATCAGGCTTGTGAGAATGAAAGAGGATCAAAACAGGTGAGAGGGTGAGCTAGAGTCCTGATGTGGCCATGTCTGAGAGCGGAGAAACTTCATCCCTGACTCAGCAAAGAAAAAAAATAAACTGTATGAAGTAGTGGCTTTCAGAGTGTGGACAAGGGATAATGCAGAACAGAGATGTGCAGAAGAAAAGAATCTTAAAGCCACCCTAGTGTGCCTCAGACAGTGCTTCCACGCAGAGTCGCAGAAAGGACCTCCCAACAGGTCCTTGCAGAGTCAGAGACAGGACCTCCCTATTAAGCTTTGGGTCCTTTGAGCTAAGGTGATCAGGGCTAGCAGAAAAGACTAAAAGAGGAGACATATCTGAAGAAGGGAATTCCAGAAATCTATAGATAAAAATAGTCATTGCACCTGTGTGAGGAAATTCCGAGTCCAGAGATGCGGCTTCTGGAAGGGACAGCCAGAGCAGGGCAGAGAGGAAGGGCTTCCTGACACATGGGCGTGTCTGCTCCAGACTCTGTAGGGCATGCCTGGGTTCCAGGGACAAATACTGACACACAAATACTGTAAGGTTGAAATATACCTTTTTGAAGTGAAAAAAAGAAAAAAAGTGCCCGAGATTAGTTGTATATTTGAAATGAGCCATAGAAGAAATATTCACAAAGATAGAGTTTGTCAATGATCTAAGTAAAAGACAGGAGGACAGAGAAGGGAAGAGCATCGGCGAGCAGAAGGGCACAAGAGACAGATAACCTGAGTGAGTATTCCACAGGGAGAGAGATGGGGTAAGGGAAGAGCATCGGCGAGCAGAAGGGCACAAGAGACAGATAACCTGAGTGAGTCTTCCACAGGGAGAGAGATGGGGTAAGGGAAGAGCATCGGCGAGCAGAAGGGCACAAGAGACAGATAACCTGAGTGAGTATTCCACAGGGAGAGAGATGGGGTAAGGGAAGAGCATCGGCAAGCAGAAGGGCACAAGAGACAGATAACCTGAGTGAGTCTTCCACAGGGAGAGAGATGGGGTAAGGGAAGAGCATCGGCGAGCAGAAGGGCACAAGAGACAGATAACCTGAGTGAGTCTTCCACAGGGAGAGAGATGGGGTAAGGGAAGAGCATCGGCGAGCAGAAGGGCACAAGAGACAGATAACCTGAGTGAGTATTCCACAGGGAGAGAGATGAGGCAGGGAGGGCAGGGAGAAGCCGATACAGTATCCAAGAATGGTGAAACCCAGTCTGTTTAGATTCAAGACGCTCGATGTGTGCCAAGTGCAAGACACACTCAGAAAGGACACCGAGGAACACCACAGCCAAGTGGCTTAAAGCCAGTGACAAAGATAAAATCTTAAAGACGGGCTGCAGGTGTGAAGCCATATACACAGAAACGTAAAGGTCAGGGCAACAGGCATTACTGGCCAGAGACATCGCAAACAAGATTAATATCTTCAGTCAAAGGAATAATTCCCAGTTAAACCAGAATTCATAGCTGGACAAAGTATTTTGCATCTATGAAGAAGAACTGAGGGAGGCCACAAGGAACTGGGTGGTGTGGGAGAAAAGAAAGGCATAGCAAAACCAGAAACCTGCTAAGGAAGGAGATGCATACTGAGAAGGCAGGGAAGGCAGGGGAGCAGCAGACCAGCAAGGCTGTGGGTTGCTATGCTGCTCGAAAGGAACCAATTTTACAGCTAGGGAGACGGCTCAGTCAACAAAGTGCTGGCCACAAGAGTGTTAGGACCCAAGTTGGATCCTTTGGAATCCACATGAAAATGCCAGGTGAGATGGTGTTTATGATCCTTGTGTTAAGGAGGCGGAGACAGGACACTCCGTGAGGGCTTGATGGCCAGCGAGCTTATGGGTAAAGCCCCAGGTTCAGTGAGGGATCCTGTTTCAAAAAATAAAGGAGAGTGACAGAGAGAGAGAGAAACACTTGCGGTTAGCCTGTGGTCTACACACACACACACACACACACACACACACACACACACACACACACACACACACACACTTTCCAGGCAAAGGGGATGACATGATACACTTTGTTTGGATAAGGAATGAGGACTCTATTAACGATGCCAAATCTTAGTCAATGGGATAATTTTAAAGTCTTAAATAAAATATGACACATAAATTTACATATGTGCAGTTAACAACAGTTAATGAAGAAAGAGGCCATGAAGTTGAAAGAGAGAAAGTAGGGGTATATAGGAGGTCTCGAAGGAAGGAAAAGGAAGGAGAAAATGATGTAAGTCTAATCTAAAAAAAAAAAAAAAAGATAATAAAAAATCTGTCATATAAATATATTAACAGGTATTAAAGGACAGATTATAAAGAATAAATGATGATCTGGTCCCTGTCTAGATGATTTAAAAAATAATATGCTCACCTCTTTATTTATACAGCACTCAAAAAACTTATTTCTGCACAGAGAAGAGAGTCTATATTTGTTTGTTTCCTTCCTGGGATGTATACAAATGGCTGAAACACAGCATGGCCATCCTTTTTCTAGTTTCAAAAAATCTCTTTAATTTTTGTATTTGTTTCAAAACAAAATGTAGACTAACCATACTGTTTGTTGACAACTAGTTTTATACATCAACCAAGAATAAAGCGAGACTTCTAAACAACACGATGGGCCCCACTCCGCCTTGTCTGATGAGAAGGCCAGGCTGCAGCTTTTTTTCTTTAGTCTTGTGTTTTGTGCTCCATGGCTGGGATTTATTTGGCACACCCAAAACCTGTTACTTCTCTTGCTTCAGTTCTTCTTATAAAAGTAGCTCAACCAAGGAGTGGAATAGCTGGGTCTTGAGGAAGCCCTATTCCCATTTTTCTGAGATAGCACCAGATAGATTTCCAAAGTGTCTGTACTAGTTTGCATTCCCACCAGCAATGAAGGAGTGTTCCTCTCTCCCCACATCCTCGCCAGCATGTGGTGTCGCTTGAGTTTTTGATCTTAGCCATTCTGACCCAGCTATTCCACTCCTTGGAATATACCCAGAAGATGCTCCAGCACACAACAAGAAAATTTGCTCAACCATGTTCATAGCAGCCTTATTCATAATAGCCAGAACATGGAAACAGCCTAAGTGTCCCTCAGTAGAAGAGTGGATAAAGAAACTGTGGTACATATACACTATGGAATACTACTCAGCTATTAAAAACAAGGAATTCCCGAAATTTGTGGATAAATGGATTGAGCTAGAAATGATCATAATGAGTGAGTTAACCCAGAAGCAGAAAGAATCAAATGGCATATACTCACTTATATCTGCATACTAGCCCAAGGGGCATGTCCTACGAAAGCCTTCACTTACCAGGAAACTGGGACAGAGGGGAAGGCATCCTATTGGGACTCTAAATGAGAGACGCATGGGAGAATAGCAAAATAAAAGGATCCAGAGGGTCCTAGAAATCTACAAGTAGAACAATATGCTAGGCAGATTTGGGCCCACGGGTCCCGCTCAAACTAAGGCACCAGCCAAGGACAATACAGGAGGTAAACTTTAAGCCCCTTCCCAGATCTAGCCAATGGTCAGAATATTCTCCACAGTTGAGTGGAGAGTGTGATATGACTTTCTCACGTACTCTGGTGCCTCACATTTGACCATGTCCCCTGGAGGGGGGGGACCTGGTGGCACTCAGAGGAAGGACAGCAGGTTGCCAAGAAGAGACTTGATACCCTATGAGAATATATAGGGGGAGGTAATCCCCCTCAGGAACAGTCATAGGGGAGGGGAATAATGGGAAAATGGGGGGGGGGGAGGAATGGGAGGATACAAGGGATGTGATAAACATTGAGATGTAACAAGAATAAATTAATAAAAAAAAAGAAAAAAAAAGTAGCTCAACCATCCATATTCATTTTTCCCTCCCACTTGATAAATAAGTGACTGTAAAATAAAATCCCACGTAAAATTAAACAGATGATATATTAAAGAGCTTGCTGCAAAGTAACGTACTTCATACGGAGTTGAAATTTCCCCCAAGGTGTGCATGCATATATTTTAAAACATGTGTTTCCTCTCTGCTAGAGTGTATGTGCACACTGGATAAGCCCTTTTGACAAAACACGGTGTTCCGGATGAAACTGGCCGTGTTCTGATGAGCCCTCACCCCCAGCGTCAGGGTTTAGGTGTGGTGTCACTTAATAAATCTGAGAGTTTCCATTAAACACTGTTAAAAAAAAGCTTAGGTTTGAGAGTTAGGTGCTTGACTGTGAGAGACTCTGCATTGTTGGTTCCCTGGCTTCTTGGACAAGATGCTTTGGACTCTGTACTTGGTGGCGGAAGCTCGTGAACAGGCAAATGCACAGGCTTAGGAGCTAAACCACCACCTCCATTTTATTTTGAGAAATCCAAGCTCTAGGATGTGAATACCTATGCTATAATACAAAGTTTTACATTTTAGAGAAATCAGGGTGTGTGTGTGTGTGTGTGTGTGTGTGTGTGTGTGTGTGTGTGTGTGTGTGTGTGTACAGGTGCTTACACACTATAGTGACCATGTGGGTGACCTTGAGTGCTGGCTCTTGCCTCTACCTTGTTTAAGAGGGTCTCCCGTTCACTTCTGCATACAGCAGGCTAGCTGGCCCACTGGCTTCTGGGGATTCTGTGGCTATAGAGGCACTGGGGTCACACACTGTCATTATCACATGGCTTTGCATGTGTCCTGAGGTCAGAATTCTGGTTCTCATGTACACAGGACAATCACTTTCCCCACTGAGCCACCTCCCCAGCCCAAGCTGTACATTTTCTTTATTTTTCCAAGTCTGTGTAACAGCTTACCAAAACACACATGAGATTTTTTTGCCACCCAGGCTTTTCCTATAAAACAATCACATGGAACTTGTGTTTTTTTCCCTTTGAAAAAGTTCTTTTAATAGGTGCGACAAATTTAAGGCAGAATTGCTTTTCATAGACGGGCTAATTTTAATAATGTGACTGTTGAGACATTTAACAATTTCAGTTAGCTAAGAAATTATGAAGCATGTAGACAAGTCCTGAAATGTTAGATGAAACTGCAATAATTTACATACATGTTACTTCCGTCTTCATACTCCATTAAGATACTGTGAGCAATTTTCATACAAACACACTGTGTCTCCTACAGGGTCACCACAATCACACTATGCTGCCTTTTGTTTGGGGTGAGAGAGTGAGGGATGAGGGCCAGAGAGCAGGACGCTCGCCATTCTCTCTGGATTCTCACACCCACATGTATCATGTATGCACTCATATCATCCCTCCATATCACACAGTGAACAGAAAGGGCTACTTGATTGTACCTTATTGGGTCAAGGCAAGCCTTTCCCCCTCTTGCTTCCCCTCGATTGTTACATCTGAATATTTGGCTATATAAAAAGACAAAGCACATTATATGAATACACTAAAATTATCATAACAAACTATTTTTCTGTATAGTTATATTACATTTGAATAAAATATATAAGAACTTTATAAGTAATTTAGTGAATTTTCACATTTCTAATTTAGTTAGAGCCTAGAGATTGGTGATGGGCAAGAGAAAGGGCTCACAATTAGTGCATTTTTCTTGAGTCTAGGATGATCATGCCTAGAGCACCGTGTGAACACCAGCTACCCACATGTGGTATTTCTAGAGCAAATCACTCAGATCTAGGGCCACGTAGCCGGGCTGTGGGAGGACTGCGTAATTTGACCAAGTAACTTGGGGTTTCTTAACCATACATAGGATGTTTGTGGTTGAAAGGCTGCTGCATTAATCCTGGGGTCGCTGGAGGGGAGAGAGCCATATCTACACACCTTTATACCTCTGAGATGAAGCCCTTATGTCTCTGCTACTTTATGAAGGCACATTTATGCCTGAACTATGTCTAGTTCAGGAGGTGGGCTAACAGAGAATTAGTGTTCAGCATTCACTTACCCAATGCTTAGGGAGCACAAACATGGGATTTAAATGGCTTGCTTACATTGAATTCCTGTTCCACAAAGTCACTGGCAGGTGCATGAAAACACATTCACACCTATGTCAATCATTCTTAATATGATGTGATGCCTTCCTTCAGTTATTCTAAAACACACTCCACACACCACATGGAGATGCGCCATACATTCATTAGTATGAGAGGACGAGACAAGAGCAGCCAACAGTTTTGTCTTTTCAGCATGTCATTTCTCAAATGAATAACTAAACGAGATTCGGGATACGCATTAATTTGAAGCTGCTTCATGGGTGAGAAACTGTACCCAAAATCCTTAGCACCGTTGGCTTCATATTCTGCAAGTCCTTTACAGATAATATTTACAGCATCAACTACCATGTAAGAGGGGAAAAGAAAAAGATACTTCTCATGCCAAACAATAAAATGGAAGGCCACGGCAGGACATGTGGTCTATTTTGGATTTCACTAAATAGCCCATGCATAATAAAACATTCTGTGATGACATAAGTCATTGGTCTGGTGCAGAAAAACAAAAAAGATGAATAACCTATATCTCAGAATCCTCTCATAGATCAAATATAAAGAGTCCGGAAGAAATTTATTTCTGGGCAGGGTAATTATGCAAAAATATACAGAATTAATTATGCAAAAATATACAAGGAGCTTGGGAATGAGTGAGATGAGAAGAGGCGGCAACACATAAGGACAGTGGTTCATCTAAGCTGCAAACCCTGGGTGCTGGAATTCAGTTACAGCTCAAAACTGCACCTAGGAAATGGTCTCGCTTCTCTCCTGCCTCCATCAGCTTCTGCATCTGCAGCGTCCAGGCAGGCCTCTGCACACCACCATTGCTTGTCACTGTTCTGGGAGCTATGAATTCTTTTTCCTTAGTAGTACACAATGGCTGAACACAATTACTGAACACAAATATTCTAGTCCCATCATCTTAGGGTTCTATATTTTCTGCTGTCCACACTACGCATTCTCTGAGATTAACTGATCAGTAAAAGCCTCCATAAACTCAAACATAATTACGTTATACTCAAAATGATCAACTAAGAGGTAACGTTCGGTTTGTGCCTGAACTGTTATGTGATGGGCACGCTCCTTTCTGGTACCCTTGTTTTCAGCTCTCTTCCGTAGACCTCAGCACCCACTCCCCTGCAGAGATACGAGAGCGGGTTCTTTTCTCCCACCGCAGTGAGGGTGGTGCAATCATGATTTGGGGGCAGGAAGCAAGCTATCTATGAAAACCAGCCATTGCAGGTTCAAATAGAAGTAGGAAATCTGCCTCATTTGACACAGCACCCAAGAGTCAGAAGATCAGAATGAGACGCATCACTGTAGAAGAGGACAAGAGGTCGTCTGGTTTGAATTGTTCCAAGTTCTAAGGTAGCTTTCTGACATTAATTTCAGATGCAACTGCCTTACTCATCTAATCATTTGTTTTGAATAGGCTGTTCTCGACAAGTGATCATTTTTGGGTTCAGATGCTGTTACTCTTATAGTTAGCACAACTATAAAACACCCCACAGTTAGAACAACCATAGTAAGTGTGCTGCATGCTGACTTGGGTTCCTGCAGTACTGTCAACTGTTGCACATAGCTGGGAAAAAACAGAGATTCAGGAGTTTCCTAATGGACTCGTGTCTCTAAACACAGCATCCAGGCCCTTGGGTGTTATAATATAATATAGAACTTATCTTCAAGTAAATTGTGTGTGCGCGCATGTGTGTGTGTGTGTGTGTGTGCGTGTGCGTGTGCGTGTGCGTGTGCATGTGCGTGTGTTTTGGGATAAAGTCGCTTAGGTCCTGCAGCTTGCTGATTTGGTTAGACTGGCTGACCAGGGAGGTCAAGAGATCTGTTTGTGTCCACGTCCTTAGGACCCGGCCTTTTTATGTGGGTTCTAAGGATTGAACTCTGATCTGCTTGTTTGTGTGGCATATACTTTATTGTGCCATCACCCCAGCCCTATTCACATTGGAAAACATCTTTCTGTCTGCCTGTCTGCCTATCTGTGTCTGTCTATCTGTCTATCTATCTATCTATCTATCTATCTATCTATCTATCTATCATCTATCTATCTATTATTTATCATCTATCTATCTATCTATCTTTCATCTATCTATCATCTGTCTATCTTTCAACAATCTATCTATTACCTATCAATCATCTATTATCTATCTATCTATCTTTCATCTATCATCTGTCTATCCATCTATCTTTCATCAATCAATCTATCTATCATCTCTCTCTCTCTCTCTCTCTCTCTCTCTATCTATCTATGAATTATCTATCTTTCCTCTATCATCTGTCTATCTATCTTTCAACAATCTATCTATCTATTATCTATCTTTCATCTATCATCTGTCTATCATCTGTCTATCTATCTATCTTTCATCAATCAATCTATCATCTATCCATCTATCTATTATCTATCTATCTATCTATCTATCTATCTATCTATCTATGTATCTATCAATCATCTATCTATAATCTATCATCTATCTATCTATCATCTGTCTGTCTATCATGTATGTATGTATGTATATATGTATGTATGTATGTATCTATCATCTATCTATAATCTATCTATCAATCATCTATCTATCTATCTATCATCTGTCTATTATCTATCTATCTATCTATCTATCTATCTATCTATCTATCTATCCATCCATCCATCTATCACCTCTCTACTGTGTGTTGATACCCACTTGTGAGACCCATGATAGACGTCAGATGAGGAAAATTTATGAAGTGAGCTCTCTCCTACCTTATGGCTTTCTGGGGAATGGACTCAGGTTATCAGGTTTGGTGACAAGTGTCTTTCAGCAGATGAGCCGTTTCACTGGCTCCCCATCACTTTTTAACATGCACATGTCTTTGCTAGGCTCTGGACTTTCTCCTTCCCCTGTGGTCAAATTGAAATTGCCAGTCTCTGATGCCCTTTCTCTATTTTGAGCTAGAAACTAGATAATCAAAGATGCTAGAAGCGACTGTACATTAAGAACAAAGAAACTCCAAGGAGAATTTGAAAGCTTTTCATTTTTAGCCTAAAAATCAGGAATTTGTTTGCTTGGGGTTAGATTTTCTTAGTTACTTGAGGTTTATAAATAAGTTACTTCTTGAGAAGTGAAGTTTTACTGTGTTGCTGAAGTAAAGTGCATAGTTAACACCAATTACCTGGGAGATGCCTGACATACTGAAAGTAAAGAAGACATTTAAAAACCCTGATCACAGTGTCTGCGGTAGGTTGGAAGCAGACTTCATTTCAGTATAGGAAGGGGAGATGTAAGGAATTAGGTAAAGTGCTTGCCATGCAAACATGGGGATGGGACTACAGAGCCCCAGGACCCAGGTAAATCCAAATGGGTATGGTGGCCTGGGCTGTAATTTCAGCACGCAGGAGGCAAAGACAGTGGTCTCTGGGGCAAGCTGGCTTGCAAGACCAGCTACAATCAGTGGGCTCTAAGTTCAGTGAGAGAGCCTGCTTCAATATGTAAGGTGGAGAGTGACTGAAGAAAACAGTCTCCGTAGACACCATGTGAGCATGTGTGCACATGCATGTGTGCGCCTGTACACACACACACACACACACACACACACACACACACACACACACACGAGATTATAAGAGCCAGAGGGTCAGGAAGTTTGGTATGAGACTTTGCCTCCTAGTAATGTCAGAAGCTATACCCATGAAGTCTCACGAGTGTACTCATATACATTCAAACATGCATATATCATAGACACACATACACACACTCACACACACACACTCACACACACACTCACACACACTCACACACACACACACACACTCACACACACACACACTCACACACACACACACACTCACACTCTCACACACACACACACACACTCACACACACACACACTCACACACACACTCACACACACACACACACACACACACACACACACACACACACACACTCACACACGTCATCTAAAAACTTTAACCTGGGCCATCAAAGTACTGGTAAGGTGTGTCTTGGATTCTATGTTAAGAGAACAAAGAAAGGATAACTCTTGTTCAAATTAAAAACAATTCTCCCTCAATAAAACAAGGAAGCTCCTGTAAGCTTTGCTGGAACAGAAAAGTCCCTTAATCCAATGCCTAATCCTTTTAAGACAGGACAGGACAGCCCTGGCTCTATAGGTTTGAAATTCATTAATGATCTTAGCATGGGAATTGGACTGAGCACTCTTTTCCACCATCAGATAAATTATAAAAGAGCATCCTCACCCCTGCGTCTCTATCATTCACCCACTGGGAAGGACCGTTGCCTAGGTAAGGAGACAAAGGAGATATATAGAGGGGAAGAGCGGGGTACAAGTGATCTGATTTGGGGAATAGAAAAAAAGAGGGGCTTTAACTAGGGAGGGCCAGGGAGATAGACATAGGAGGAGAATAAAATACTAGCAAGGATGTCTGAAAAATTTATAAGGAATCACATTATTAACTAACCACCAGAGACCCCCATCATACATAGAAGTTGGCATATAAAGATACACATAAAGTTTAAATGGAAAATTTCACATTGCAGCTGACAATATTCAAAGATTACCTAACAAAACACTCAACACTAGAAATGAGAATCCTCCATTTTGAGTTGTTAGTTTTCCAAGAGACCATATATTGCTATTGCCTTTGGTTGCTCCTAAGAGACAGAAATAAGTCTCTACTGCTGAAGAGACTATGAACTCCTGACACAGGGCACAGAGGTTCCTGAGCTGGAACTGACTCGAATGCCTCCCTCAGGACAGCTGTCATCCTACCAGAAGGTATCTTCCAAAGGAGGGACGTAGCCAACATTCCTATGCTGCTATGATATCTATGAACCTCAACCATCATGGCACCATAACCCTAAGGGTACAGTAGTGGCATACATTCCTTATGGTAAGCAACACCTCTGTAATTGGATTCTAGGCCCAGTTGACAAGAGGGAAACCATGCTTGGTAGTGAAAATCTAGCCAACTACTCAGGGTTAGTTAAGTCATGGATCTGGTAGGAGAACCTGCAACCACCACTTTACTAGAACAGTGTAATTCCTAACTCCATTCTAAGTATTTGTCCTCATACCAACAGATTAGTGTAGTTCCTAACCCTCATCAAACCAAAACCAAGACCAAAGACTTTCTTTGGAACAGATGGAGACCATTACAGAAAACCATAGCCAATCAAAGGGAAGAGTTGTAGAGCCCACTCACAACAAATACATCCACAAAGCAACTCTCACAGCTAAGTCTTAAGGGAACATTGCAGAAGAGGGGGTGGAAAGATGGCAAGAGCCAGACAGAGGACCAGGGAGTTTGCTGTGAGACTGTGTTTCCTAGTAATGTCAGAAGCTACACCAATAAAGTCTCACCAGCATGACTGCGTTAAAATGAGCGGCAGAAGGACAACAGCAGTAGAGATGCCAAAGTGGACAAGGGAAAGTACACAAGGCCTGAACCCTATGCCAAGAACTACAGGCAACTAAGGAATGCTCAAAGTTGGAGAAACTGTCTTACCCAAGGAAAAAGACGCCAACTGGCTATCCAAAATTAAGGAGTCAGACCTGAAAATATACATACAATTAACATTGTACTGACTGAGGATGTTATATTTAGGACTATATATGAACATACATATATGCACGTGGCAATAATTAATGAAAAAGAGGCGATGAATTTGAAAGAGAGTGAAGGGGAACATATAGGAGGGTTTGGAGTAAAGAAAGAGAAGAGGAAGGAAAGATGTAACTACATAATAATCTAAAACATAAAATAAAAATAAATAAAAACATAATTGAAAAGGGGAGTTGCTAAATGTTCATGGAAACCACCACCACCAGCACCTCAACAAAACCGCTGGCTAAAATCTGTAAGTACTGACTAAAACACCATTAGGCAGTTCCCTAGTCTGGATGCAGATGGCAGAGTCTAAGTTATTTATTGAGGTGGGACACACTCTGTCCCCAGAGATGTTTCTTCTTGTTCAGCCATTACAGTTCCAAGATGGCGGTTTGGGGCTCTTGGGCAAACAGTCTGTACGTGCCTGCAGGCTGGTGATAGGCCTGCATTTGTCGCTGTGTTTGCAGTTCCTCTGGGGTTACTTTCCTTGTCTCTCTTGTTTGTTACTTTCACCACAGTGTTAAGCACAGCATCTGATGACAGTAAATACTGAAAGAGCAAACGAGCAAATGAATCAGCATTCTGGGGGTTTCACCACCATTCAGGGCCCATGCAGCCCAGGGGGGATGGGTCACACATGATGCTCTGAAAGTCAACTCAGGGAACTCTAGCTCAGGGACTTCTCTCATTCTTCCAAAGCAAGCAAGCAAACAAACAAACAAACAAACAAACAAAAAAACCAAAGCAAAACAAAACAAAACAAAACAACCTTTCTTATTCTGTCTAAGAGACGCTCTTGGTGAATAGCTACTACTTTCTTTGTAGGCACAGTGGTCATTGGCTAAATAACATCTCCTCAGTTCACCACTTGCTTACAAAATTCAGGATTAAGCCAAGGTCTTGCTCGCACTTAGAGTTCCTTCCTCATTCCCTTCCTTCCTTTCTTTTCATTGTGCATGAAGATTCTGTGTATGTTTTATATGTATCTCTCATCTATCTACTACCTATCACGCATTATCTATGTATATCTCAATCCCTATCATCTATCTATCTCTCATCTATCATCTATCTATCATCTATCAATCTATCTATCATCTATCTATGTATCTATCTATCTCTCATCTATCTTTCTATCTATAACCTATCATCCATTATATCTCTATCTACTATCTACCTATCTCTATCTATTATCTCTATCTAATTTATCCCCTATCATTTATCTATCCCTCTATCTGTCTGTCTGTCTATCTACTACCTACTATCTATCGCCTATCTATATCTATACCTCTATCATCTACCTGTCATCTGCTTTTCATCATCATCTATCATCTATGCATCATCTGTTCACACCCCCGGGAGGGGCCCCTTTAGATCAGTGCTCCTCAACCTTTCTAATATTGTGACTCTTTAATGCAGTTTCTCATGCTTTGTTTGTATGGTAACTCCAACCATAAAATTATTTTTACTGCTACTTCATAACTATACTTTTGCTACTGTTATGAATTGTAATGTAAATAAACATCAGATATGAAGGATATCTGATGGGCAACGTCTCTGAAAGGGTCATCCAACCCCAGAGGGGTCCTGGAGCTGTCCCCTAGTGTAAAACTTGCCGTAAAATGTTTATAATGACGTGTCTGTATTTATGACTTCAAGTCGTAATAAATGCTCATCTTCTTGGGGCAGATTCATGTACTTTATTTAGATTTCAGAAATTCATTCTTTGGAGGTTGAGTACCCCCAATTAGTCACTATAATTCACCAATTATTTTCTTATTTGACAGAATAAGAAAAGTCACTTAAGCTTCCGTTGCTGACTTTCAGACCATCAGCATGTGTTAGCCGTTCCCAATTGGTTGCGTGTGTCTTGTATACCAGTGAAGACCCCAGGAAGCCTCATAGGCAAAGGCATCGTCTCTATTCCATGCTGCTATGAGGAATTTATGAAACCTTTAGGGGTACAGTTAAGGCAGTTATTTTATTGGGGGTATTCCCTTGAAAGGGCCTTGGGGTATCTCTCCCTGGTTTGTTTCCCAGACATCATCATGTGATTAGCTTAAATTTCTCTTTTAAAGATTTTATTTTTATTACTTTTTAAAGATTTATTTACTTTATGTGTACGACTGCTTTGCCTGCATGTATGTATATGTAACACATGCATGTTGGTACCTGCAGAGGCCAGAAGGGAGCATCAGATCCTTTGGGGCTTGAAATAAGGATTGTTATGAGCCATCGTGTGAGTGCTGGGAATCCAACCTGGGTCCTCTAGGAGAGCAACACACGTTCTTAAGCACAGAGCCTCCTCTTCAACCACAGTGTAATTTCCTATACATTTCTTGCCACATTGTTCTGCTTTGTATGAGCCCAAAGGTAACAGTGCCAATTGAATATAGAGTAAAAATTTTGAAACTTTGAACCAAGATAAGCCTTCCCCTTTTTTCAAAAGTATTTATTTACTTATTATTATGTATATAGTGTTCTGCCTGCATGTACACCTGCATGTCAGAAGAGGGCTTCAGATCATATTATAGATGGTTGTGAGCCACCATGTGGTTGCTGGGAATTGAACTCAGAATCTTTCGAAGAGCAGACAGTGTCCTTAACCTCTGAGCCATCTCTCCAGCTCCCAAATCTTCTTCTTTCGTAAATTGATTTCCTCATGTATTTTGTTACAGCATCAGAAAGCTAACCAATACAGTTTTACAAAGAAGTTGTTTCAAATCCTGTGTTGGGTAAAAGAAAAATGAACACATCCACCTCTGGGTAGTGCTATGGATAGAAATAACACATACCTCAAATGTTTACAATTATGCTGTTAGTTTATGAAAACGCTAACATTTAATTCTGATCCTAATTCTCTTCTTTGTGATTTTTTAAGAATTAAAAAAAAAAAAACCACACATTAGGGCTTTATTTAACACTTTGACTCTACAGGGTGTTATGTATGTTCTAATTTTACATCAAGAACAAAGAAGACGTACTTCATACCATGCTTCAATAATTTGTTTTTTTAAAAAAGATTATATTTTTATATGTTTGGATGTTTTGCCTGTATGTATGTCTGTGTACCATGTGCATGTAGGGCCTATGGAGGTTAGGAGAGGGTGTCAGATCCTTGAGAACTAGAGTTACAGGTGGCTGTGAGCTGCAAGGTAAGTGCTGGAACCAAACCTGGGTCCTCTGCAAGGGTACAATGTGCCCTTAACTGCTATGCCATCACTCCAGCCTCTTTCTCTGTGATTTTTTTTTTTTGATGCGAATTCCACATAACCAAGTAAAAACAATACTTGGAATAGTGTGACAATTAGAAAAAATAAGATCATTCAGTATTACTAAGCTGGTATAGTTAAAATTTAAGTTTTAAAAATTTTGAGTAAGTGGATAAATTTGGCACTTGTGTGACATAATCTGATGTAGCATTATTGATGGTTGAAATATAAAACAAAGAATAAATCAACCTTCAGCCTTAGCTATTTTTTTTAAAAATCCCTTTTTTCTTGTAGGCATTTTGTTTAATTGGGGAGGATTTTAGGCAAGGTGGTATTTTGTCAACAGGTGCTATCTAACTTTATAACTGTGAGAGCTGGAGGCATCTTATAAGCTGTTTATTCCCACAGCCTCATTCAATAAGAGGAAAGCCACCAAACTATAAACTGTAGACAGACTCATAAATTCAAAACTCAGCAATTTCCTTGAGCTCTGTTAGTGTTTCAGCAATCACTCCTAGAATACTAACAGATTGAGAGCCCTTCCCTTCCTCCACAGAGAAAGAAACTATCTGGGCTGCCTAGAGACATCTTTTCTCCCAGGGTGCTTTGCAACTGTCAGGTGTTCTGTGACTACCTTCTCATTGGATGTGGCAGGTGGCCCTTCCCTGGCTGTCCACAGAGCTCCCACCATTGCCCCTCAGTTCACCTTTCCCTGGTACTACAGTGAGCTTAAGATAGACAAGAAGCTAGTCTTAACAATCTGGAACAGGCAAAGGAATCATTAAGTGAGCACTCCACAACGTCTGGATTCCCATAGCGACTGACTTTGAAGGTTTTCCCCCTTCCCCCCTTCTTTTACAGATTTGTTTGTTTGTTTTTTAAAGCACTACCTTGTTTTCCAGATTGTTTTAACACTATCAGTTTCTTTTAACTAATGCACAGCTCTAATAAACTGTGGCAAAGTAATTTGGGTTTTTTTTTTGTTTGTCGTTATCTTTAACACAACATTATTATAATTGTTTGTACTCTTTACACTCCTGACCTGCTTTTCCTTTAGTGTTAATCACTTCACCTGAGTCACGTCACCCATTCATAACAAATCCTATGAGGCAGACATACTGCGGTCCTTCTTTTATAGAAGAAAAACAGAATAGGATGCACCTGGGATGAGAGTTCCAGGGACCTGGCTCAGAGCCTCTGCCCGGGGTCTTTGCTCTGCACTAATTCTCTGCCTCTCTGGAGTCACAGAACCTACTAGAAGCAGCACACCAAATGTTATGAATGAAAGCACCTTAATGAAAACCATGCCAACAATGTCTATTTTATTTAGATGATCAATGTCTGCCTGCCTTATTCTCAGCAGGACAAGCCAGTTTGAGATGACACATTAAGTTGCAGATTTGCATTGCAAATGTTAAACTGCATAAATTTACTGGGTACTTGGCACATGTAGCCTAGAATCCTGATCCATATTTTCCTACAGAGGTTGCATTTGGTAAGAAGCAATGAAGAGCACTCCAGTGGTGATTCTTTCTAGGACTAATCAAGTTATTTCATACTCTTTGGTGTCAGTAGGAAACTCCCAGAGGAGCTCCTTTATTCTTTGTTAAGAGCACAATAAAAGGAAATAATTGCTACACATTTTCTGGATAAAAACAATATAAATTCCTTGGATGAGATGAGCTCTGTGTGCAAATGATATTTGTAGATAGAATAATGGAAGCAACACAGGCTGTCAAAAGAAGAATCCTCCGAAGAAATATAGATAAATCGCCAACGCACATCTGACTGCATGAGTAGATGTCGTGGGTAACCTCCTGGAGTGCACATTCTTTGTCGTTCTCAAATGAACATTTTATTTTGCTATTATTCTATACATTTATGCATTTTCTTTCTCATCTTTTTATCTGTCTATACATTTCCCATTATCATCTGGCAGAACTTTCCTGAGTCCTTTGTTAGACAGTCCCTCCAAATCTCATGTGCTACACATGCAAAGACACTCAAAGGGGCCTGCACAGACCAGAATGCTGGCAGGGCAGCTAGAGCAGGAGGAGGTATCCTGTACTTGGGCCAACTTAGGACAGCACCTGATTTAATAGGACAAATAAGAGACCCATTAGCTACCTCTCAGTCTGTGTTTGTGTGTGTGTGTGTGTGTGTATGTGTGTGTGTGTGTCTGATGAATCCAGAACTTCACATATGCTAGGTTAAATGCACTACCACTAAGCTATACTTGTTAGTTCTTAAATAGCAGCTTTAGTGAAAGTCAAATGCACAGTAATGCATAGATCCTTGTGACTCAAGTGACTACATTAGTTTCTCCAAGACCAAAGCAGACCATATTATACGTTGAGATTGGAATATCCTCCTTAAGTTTTAATTGGTATACAGACAGCCTATCATCATCATCATCACCATTACCACCATCACCACTACCATCATCATCATCAAGTCAGGATCTTATAAAGCCCAAGGCTGGCCTTGAACTCACTATGTAGCCTAGGATGACCTTGGATTTTGATCTTCTGCCTTCACCTTCTGAATGCTAAGATTACAGATACAGGGTGCCCAGTTTATGTGGTGCTTTGTATCAAACCCAGTGCTTTGTGTATGTTAGGCAAGTACTCTACCAACCAAGCTGCACCATCAACCCCATAAACTCTTATTTATCCAACAACAGCAGGTTACTGATCAAATGGGACTTGGAATAGTAGAGTTCTAATGTATGTCAAACTACCCCCAGAACTTCCGGCCAGATACTTCAAGGTTGGAATAGTAAAGTTCTAATGTATGTCAAACTACCCCTAGAACTTCCGGCCAGATACTTCAAGGTTGAAAATGATACTTTGGGGATTCTTTGGAGAATCCAGAGAGTGCACGCGCGTGTGCGCGTGCGCGCACACACACACACACACACACACACACACACACACACACACACTCTTTATATAGCAAGGTACAATGACCAAAATCAGTCTCCCAGAAGGGAGAAAAGGATGTGTGTGTGTGTGTGTGTGTGTGTGTGCATGCAAGTGCACTTTTATGTGTGGGTGTGTGTGAGTGTGTGCAGGTCAGGGGACAACCATGAGCTTCAATTTCCTTTTACATTTGCTTTGAGACAGGATCTACCAATGGCCTGGAACTTCGTCAGAGCTGGCTGGCCCATGAGCTTCATGGATGAGATTGTTTCTCTCTCCAATCTCACCACCGCAGGGAGTCTAGGCATATGCCCACACCCAGCTTTTTTATGTGAGTCCTGAAGATTAGAGGTTCTTACCTAGGCTCTGGGTTTTTGAGCCAGGTCCCTCATGCTCTGGAGACAAGCATGTTGCCGGTTAAGTCATTTCCCTAGGCCCCAAAAGGATCCATTTTACGTACACTTAAGGTAAAACCATCAAGGGTCAAAGGGTAAAGTTTGAAGACCAGTAATGATTCCTCTTTCTTTAGCAACTAGGTCTTTGTAAGTTTTGCTAAAAGAGGAAGCCAACATTAAAGAAAGAAAAATAAATATGAACTTGGCCTTTGGAACTAGTGAGAAACAACCTTTGGTTCTGGAAGGCTAATCTCTTGGTTCCCAGGATTTCTATCCGGCCACAGAGGAACGAAGGACCTTTGTTTCTGGTTATTTCTATGTGGATCCTCACGTCAGCACCCATTCCACAGTTATAATCCTTCCTAGAGCCACCAGCACAGTGTTGATATTTCACAGAAATAATCTTCCCTCAATAAGGCTATTCACTCAATATGAAGGTCAAGTTATCTCAGCCAGGCACGGGTACAGAGAAGGGCTAACTTATAAAATAGACGGCTTCTCGGAATTTGCATAAACCTCCTTTGTCTTCTACAAATTATTCCTTGTTAAATGAAGCTGGCATTGAAAGGCTAATTATATTTATCAAACGAACTGAATCCATCTCTTTCGGACCATTCACGTATTCCCTAGGCGTTCTTCCCTTCCTGACACCACGGAGGTAACATAAAGCAAGATCTATGCAAATTGATTCTCATTATCAACTTAATGGTTTCAATTTTTAACCTAGAAATTGACTTCTGCATAGAAATTGTTATTCAGTTACCCAGACATTTTGCTAAAAGGAACACACTGTGCATTTAAAAAAATTCTATGAAATAAAAGCATCACACAGATGGCTACTGTCCTCCTAAGACAATGCTGAGCTGAAGTCCTTCATAGAAGATGGCAGTGATGGGAGACTGATGGTTGAGAATCAGGAAAAAAAAGTTTTCACGAAGCCCCAACTTCAAATAAGAGAGACTTGATTATTTAAAAAAATGGAAATTAAAGAAGAAATGAGAAATGTGACTCTCAGGGAGTTAGTGGCCAAAACCATAAATATCCTTTTCATTAGTTCAGATCATGGAAAACGATGTGTGCACCTTTTTTTCTTTTTTTTATGATGATGGCTTAAAATAACCGCAGATCCAGGGCCACCTACAGCATTGAAAGGTCCATGCCAGCCTGAGCTAGATGACGCGTTTTAGGCCAACCCAGGCTAGCTATATAGGTGACGTGTTTTAGGCCAACCTAGGCTAGCTATATAGAGAAACTGAGTTTCAAAACAAAACAAACCCCAAAGGTGACAGAGTAGCAAAATTCTATAAGTTAATGAAATCTGAAGGTACATTTTCCCCCAAGTAATACAATCCTCAGCCAACTCTTGTTTTCACGGTGCCCCTTTAAGCATCACATTCTCTAGCAGGTTGAAAAAAAAGTCAGCTTCTCCTATGAACTGTTAGCGATATCCATTCAAAACTCTGAGGAAGCCACACACTCTCAAAGCAAGTTTTTTTTTTCAAGAATTTCACATATGTATTATACATTGGGTCTTGATCCAATCGCTCCACATGCCCCCTCCCCCACACCCCTCCCCCTCCTCCACACCCCTCCTCCTTCCCCCTTTCTGACTCCTCTCCTATCCCCTTTATTATCTTTCCCTCCCAGCTCTATGAGTTTCTCATTGTTTTCAAACCCACTGAGTCTACTTTAGTGCTGGTTTTATGTGAATGGGGGCGGGGGGGGGGGTGCAGTAGAAAACCCACCCTCCCTCCCCTAGCAGCCATCTGTTGTCCTTAGGTAGTAATGGCACTTCCCAAACCCTCTTCTATACATCCTGGGGTTTTGGTTGGTCATGTCAAGAATTTTTAAATTCTGTTTTCTCAAATTGCTATGAGGGCTTGGGCCTGCATATAGATTTAGTTAGAAATGGATAAATACAAAAAAATTAAAAGATATTAGTTAATTCATATATATATACATGTGTCTATGTGAGCACATGCATGTGCACATGTGTGTGTAGATGCTTGGAGACCAGAAGGGGGTGTCAGAAATCCTCTCTGTCACCCTCTGCCTCTTGTCTCATGCAGGCAGGCTCCCCTCTGAACCTGTGGCTTGCAGCTGGGGTAGCCTAGAAGCCTTCAGCCCCAGGGATCTTCTCAGAGCTGGGGTTACAAACATTTTTAGGAATGTCTGCCTTGTTCTGGGTGTGCTGAGATGCAAGCTCTGGATTCATGATGGAGAAGCAAGTGCTCGCAACTAACTTCTGAACCATTCCTCCAGTCATTTGAGTGGGTCCTGTATACCTGAGCTTCCTCTTCAGGGTCTGTTTAGTACTTCAGGTTAAAGCCAGGCCCTCATACAGGGTAGGCAAACACCCTACCATTGAACTACACCTCCATCCAGAAGCTCCAAGAAGGTTCTTTGCTTCTAATCTGCTCTTTGAGTAACTCCAACGCATGTCTTCCATTGAATTTACTGTAAACATAAATTGATGAGGGCTCAAAAGAGGCAAAGTAATTGTTTTGTTTACTGTCCACTAACCAGCTTCCACAGCAATCCCTGGGTGGGTGGATGGGGTCGAAAATCAGTCAATGATCCTGCAATGAATGATATTTATTCAGTTCCTTGGTAAGGAACCATACCGGAAACCAGTCTACTTGATTTAAGAGCTAATTTGACTTTACATTTAATAATTTTAAATCATTTATCAAGTGCCATCAAATAAAGATAGTTAAAATATCCCAGAGAGGGTGTATAATTCCAACACACAGTAGGATAAGGCAAGACAGTTTAACGCTTCAGGCTTGTCTGAGCTATATAATGACTTCAGGGTTAGCCTGGACTAACTACATAGTTCTTAGTTCTGGCTTCTATTGCTATGATGAAACACCATGACCAAAATGCAAGTTGGGGAGGCAAGGGTTTATTCAGCTTACACTTCTATGTTGCTGTTCATCATCGAAGGAAGCCAGGACAGGGACTCGAACAGGGCAGGAACTGGGAGGCAGGAGCTGATGCAGAGGCCATGGAGGCTGCTGCTTACTGGCTTGCCTCCCATGGCTTGCTGAGCCTGCCTTCTTATAGAACCCAGGACCACTAGCCTCGGATGGCAACACCCACAAAGGGCTGGGTCCTCCCATATCAATCTCTAATTAAGAAAATGCCCTACAGTCTTGCCTACGGCTGGGTCATGTGGAGATACCCTATGCGTGTCCTCTTTATATCCCAAACTGTTTCCCCCAGGATGGGTTAGTCAGGGATGAAATGGAAGCATCATCCATTTTCCCCAGGATGCATTAGTTAGGGATGACACGGAAGCATCATCACTTTAGGAGAGAAGTGTTGGTTCTTAGCCAAGTTACTTCTCTGTGATTCCATGTTGTAAGCAGTACATTTCTGTCTCAAAGTCCTGTCCGTCTACCTCAACACCAGAGAACAAATCAGGTCCGTGCACACACTAGGCAAATTCTCTACTACTCCCAGCCAGTATTCCAGCTTCAAATATTAAGTTAAAAACCCCATGGAGGTGCCTGGTGCAAAGCAGATGTGGAAGAAATATGTTGTTTACATTGGGTTTATATTGGTGCCACGAATACACTCACATCTTCATGCTGAGAATTTACCTTCAGCAAAACACAATGGCATATAGCTGTGTGGCTCCTACAGCTTGTTTTGGGGCAGAAAGCTCCACTGCCTCCTCACAATGAGATTAGTATTGCACAGCTAGTGTTACTCTGAGATAGAAAACAGAAGCACATTTCTGAACTGGTGCCACACTCTTGCCCATATTGCATTAAATAAGATTTAAAGCAACACACTGGACCACATTCCCAGCCACATGGATAGAAGATGCACATTTAGATTGTACTCACATTTTGATGAAGATTACAACCGTAAAAGGAGAGCTGTCAGAGTGAGAACAGCTTTCTAGACAAGGAAGTCATGCTGTGCTTGGACAAAAACTGGAAATGAAACGTAAAATTTGGGTTGGGGAGAGGCCTTGGTAGTCAAAGTGCTTGATGAGCCAGCACGGGGACCTGAGTTGACACCAGAACCCATGTTAAAAAAGAAAAAGAAGGAGAAGACAGCTCATCATAGCGGTATGTTTTTGTAGTAACAGCACTGGTAGGCAGCTACAAGGACAGGAGGGTCCCTAGGGTTCCCTAGCAAGCTAGACTAGCTTTTTTTTTTTTTTTTTTTTTAGCAAGTTGCAGGTTAATGAGAGACCCTGTTACAAATGAACAAACAAACAAACAAACAAACAAATAAACAAAAACACCAAGTAATATGGAAGGCAGGTTGTGGTTCATGTAAATGTTTGTATATTATACCCCAAGGCGTGCGCATGCGCATGTGTGTGTAGCGCACATACAAAAGACTCTGAATAAATAAGGGAGTGACAGTCAACCGAGTTCTCTGTTTATTTGTCTGGGAACACTCTTTTTTCTCTCCCTGGAAGAAGAGGTAATGCGTGACCTCCCCAGCACACTTGACCTGGATGCTTTCTCACCTTTACTCTCAACCTTGTCGACAGCCATTACGCAGCGCTTGGCTTAGGACCTCCTCTCACCGAGCTTCACATTACAACGTCTTGTCATGTCACAATGGCTATTCAAAGATCTCCTTAGTCCTCTCACACGGCAGCAGGGCGGACACTGAATTTCTTAGCTTGTTTAATAAAGGCTTGGCTGGCCGTGTGCTGTCAGCGTCTCTGGCCCTACTTCTGCTTCCCCCCCACAGCCTTCCTTCCTTCCTCCTTCCAATTCCTGCTTCTTTACATATTCCTCAGAAGTCAGCCCAAATGAGCGATCTGTTCATGGATAAAGTCCCTGCAAAGCTCCTTGTCCTCTTCTTAAGAGGCCACAGCTCAAAGCAGTCTACAGAGTAATGATCTCTAGAGGCATCTATTGGGCCAGATGTATTCCGAGCGCTCCTTATTGCTTTTTAAATTTTTAAAAAAATTTTTAATATTTTTTATTTTTTAGCGTGAACTTAAGGCCTCATGCAGACCAGGCAGGTGTTCTACTGCCATGCAACGGCATCAATTTCCCTTCAGGCTCTTGTATCCAGCTGACATGGGTAGATCTTTAACTCAACTCATCTCTCTCTCTCTCTCTCTCTCTCTCTCTCTCTCTCTCTCTCTCTCTCTCTTTCTCTCAAGACAGGGGTTGTCTGTGTAGCCTTGGCTATCCTGGGCTCACTTTGTAGATGAGGCTGGCCTTGAACTTACAGAGATCTGCCTGCTTCTACTTCTTTGAGTACTGGGATTACAGATGTGCACCCTGCTCTCTTTCCCTTCCCAGCAAATCTTCCACTTGGCACCAGCTATCCTTGTAGCCTCCTTGCTCTTTCTACAAACCAAACCAAAAAAACCCCACGTACTTATTTAACGTGTACTGGTGCTTTGCCTGTCTGTCTGTTTGTCTGTCTGTCTGTCTGTCTGTCTGTACACCTTGGAGGCCAGAGGTCACTGGGTTTCCCTGGAACTGGAGTAACAGATAGTTGTGAGCTGTCACGTGGGTTCAGAGAGTTGAATCTAGGTCCTCTGCAAGAGCAGCCAGTGCCCTTAGTCACCAAGCCAACTCTGCAGCACCCATATTGGTTCCTTTTTAATCAAGTCATTCATGGTTCTGGCCAAGGACGTCTCTTTTTGGAATTCCCTATAAACCAGCTCTCTTCCATAGCCACTGGCCTGCTCCTCAGATCCTGCCAGTTACTGCTCAGCTGTGCTCTCTTGGAGGTTTTCCTTGACTTTCCTGTCTTAGTTTGAAGCCTATCAACACTCTACCACAACTTCCTACTGTACACCTTTGCTTTGGAGCTGTTTTTTTTCTAATAGTATTATTTACCACTCACTAATGTATGTTTGTAGTATGCTTGTTTTGTTGCCTTTCCTGGTATACGGGCTTAGTTATGACAGAGACTAGGAGACTTCTGTTCACTCCTGAAACCCTAAACCTAAAGACCTTAGTGCTTGGTTCATGCAGCCTCCCCATGAATATATGTTGAATGAAGTTGGTATTAATGCTCCTTTTAAAAGCAGGATCTCTGAAGAAAAAGAGAGACCATGGAACTAGTATGGCCACTCTGGAAAGAAATATAGTCTGGGGTTTGTAGGCTCTGGTTTCCTGGGGTTGGAGCTGGGTTCTAATTCACATGTGCTAGACTTCTGACAGCAGGCCTGGGAGGAGCGCTTGCTCATCTGCTCACACATGACAGTATGGGAAGAACCAGGCAGCTCATGTGCAGGACACGTGTCTAATGATGCTGTGCAGTAAGTTCCTTTGAGATAAAAATCTTCCACCTTGGAGAGAAACTTCTTCACACACAGGGAGGCAGAAAATTGCATCCTGCAGTGAATCTTGTCAAAAACCAGGAAGTAAACAAATCAAAAGCTTTAGGAAGTTCCGGAAACTGACTAGATACTTACTTGGCTTCTCCTTCCACAGGCATAGTTAAGCAGCAAGGACTGCTACAATACATGCTCTTCGAAGAGCTCCCTGGAAGAGGTTTCCTAAACTCCTTCAAGCTGCACAGTGAGCTCTAGGTTTCCAGCATTTGTGAGTTGTCGCCCAGTCTTGGGTGAGACTTTGGAGATACATTTGTCATTTTTGGCCCTCATCCAGACTCCTGTGAGCAGCCCCAGTAAAACTCATTGGTTTATGAGGTTGGTGTTCGGTGGCATCCTTCCTTTGGTGTGCCATTGGTTCACCACATAAGGTGAATGGTCAATTGTTCACCTCTCCCCAGGCATAGGGTCACATAATAAATGCAGACACAGGATGGCTGGCCCACCTCAGGTGCTTAACCTATGGCAGTTGGACCCTTAACAGAAGCAGCATCCAGGCCCCATGTCTAGGCCTGATCCTTTAAGCTCACCCTGCCCTCCCAACCATTCTACTCAGAATCTACTTAGTTGAAGAATCAGCAAATTTAAACTAAAACCTGGGCAATAGCAGGCTCTAACTCCAGAGATCATGTCCTAGACAACAAAGGAAGCCCACAGTAAAATGGGCAGAAAAATGATCTAAAACGCAGCGGAGACTAACGCTGAATGACATTGCTGCTAATATAAGAAATATTTCTATTTGAAACTCACTTTAAGTTTTAAATCAAACTACAACAAAAATAAGCAGACAAATGGAGGCATCTTCATTATCTAAATAATTATTAGAGTTCCCACTTAAACAGAAGACATTTTTAGTCTCATGGATTTCACTCTGGGGGCCATTTCATGGTTCCATTAAACAGTATGAAGTATTGACTGCATCTTTACATGTATTTTTTTTCTTCCAACAAATTATAAACACTGGAAGTTTCTAAAACATTAAGTAGATGAGTTTCAGGTAGAGGTAGATGATAAGTATAATTTAAATGGAACATTTTTGATTCTTTTCCAGTTACCTTTTATTTTCATATCTACCACTAATTGAGTGAACGTGGCAGGTCGTGATAGATTCCTCACAATGGGCACTTGTCAGCTCCCCAAGCTGGGAATTTTCCCTTTCCCCCTTTAAGAGAACATGCACACCCACAGAGGGACCCGCTGGCTCTCTCCCAAACATGCAAACATAAAAGACAATGGTGAAGTAGCTGGCCTCAGCCAAACCATCAGATGCCCGTGGTCACGTGACCACAGGTAATGCCCAACCAAAGACCTGCCCAGCTCCATATTGGAGGCCTATGGATAGTTATTGATTTAGGTCACGAAATCTCAGTTTATGTCTTATGACATAGTCTTTTTTCTTTCTTTTTTTTTATTAATTTATTCTTGTTACATCTCAATGTTTATCCCATCCCTTGTATCCTCCCATTCCTCCCCCCCCCCATTTTCCCATTATTCCCCTCCCCTATGACTGTTCCTGAGGGGGATTACCTCCCCCTATATATTCTCATAGGGTATCAAGTCTCTTCTTGGCTACCTGCTGTCCTTCCTCTGAGTGCCACCAGGTCTCCCCCTCCAGGGGACATGGTCAAATGTGAGGCACCATAGTACATGAGAAAGTCATATCACACTCTCCACTCAACTGTGGAGAATATTCTGACCATTGGCTAGATCTGGGAAGGAGTTCAAAGTTTACCTCCTGCATTGTCCCTGGCTGGTGCCCTAGTTTGAGCGGGACCCCTGGGCCCAAATCTGCCTATCATAATGTTCCACCTGTAGATTTCTAGGACCCTCTGTATCCTTCTATTTTGCCATTCTCCCATGCGTCTCTCATGTAGAGTCCCAATAGGATGCCTTCCCCTCTGTCCCAGTTTCCTGGTAAGTGAAGGCTTTCGTGGGACATGCCCCTTGGGCTAGTATGCAGATATAAGTGAGTATATACCATTTGATTCTTTCTGCTTCTGGGTTAACTCACTCATTATGATCATTTCTAGCTCAATCCATTTATCCACAAATTTCGGCAATTCCTTGTTTTTAGTAGCTGAGTAGTATTCCATAGTGTATATGTACCACAGTTTCTTTATCCACTCTTCTACTGAGGGACACTTAGGCTGTTTCCATGTTCTGGCTATTATGAATAAGGCTGCTATGAACATGGTTGAGCAAATTTTCTTGTTGTGTGCTGGAGCATCTTCTGGGTATATTCCAAGGAGTGGAATAGCTGGGTCTTGAGGAAGCCCTATTCCCATTTTTCTGAGATAGCACCAGATAGATTTCCAAAGTGGCTGTACTAGTTTGCATTCCCACCAGCAATGAAGGAGTGTTCCTCTCTCCCCACATCCTCGACAGCATGTGGTGTCGCTTGAGTTTTTGATCTTAGCCATTCTGATGGATATAAGATGGAATCTCAGAGTTGTTTTGATTTGCATTTCCCTGATGACTAAGGAGGTTGAGCATTTCTTTAAGTGTTTCTCAGCCATTTGATACTCCTCTGTTGAGAATTCTCTGTTTAGTTCCAAGCCCCATTTCTCAATTGGGTTATTTGGTTTGGTGGTGTTTAATTTCTTGAGTTCTTTATATATTTTGGATATTAGACCTTTGTCAGATGTAGGGTTGGTGAAGATTTTTTCCCAGTCTGTAGGCTGTTATGACATAGTCTTAAGTAACTGAAGAAACAAGATTTCTTCAGTTAATCTATGCATTCAGTGAGAAAATATTTCCAAGTATAAATTTCCAGTATAAATAATTCAGTACATTATTTTCAATGTAAGATATTCCTTTGTATGAAACCCATCTGAAACTTCATGAACAGGTAAAGAAGAAGAAGAAGAAAAAAATACACGCAGATCCTAGAGATTAGGCAGGATCTACAGCATTAAGCCTGGCTGGAGAGGCTGGTGAGGGAGGAAGGAAAAAGCATCATGGGATGTGCAAGAGTAAGAACTGCCCTGAGGAGTGGGTGGGGCTGCTTGTGCCTGGTGCTGAGAGTCCTGGGTGCATGGGCACACACGTGGGTGATGAGCAAATAGAATTAGGTTCACTTTCTCAGGCAAAGCCTTACTGGACTAACTGGTCCACTGTGCCTTTCATAGACTCAGCCCTTGAGAAGCTAAATAAAGTCTGACTGTGACTCCACGTGATGATAAAACAGGAGAAGGAGGAGGAGGGGGGAGAACTGTATTTACACAGTGTGGTCATTTACTGTAAAATATAGAAAGCATTACTGGACCAAATTCACACACTATTTAATTGGTCTCACACTGCTCCTGAACCTGACCTTTAGCTGTCTAGAAAAAGGAAGTCTACTCTGATCTTCCATTTTTGCCCCAAAGTAAGCCAGTAAGATGAGAATAACCCATTCTGGCCTTTGCCTGAAGGAGATCACAAGACTGCTATGTGGGAGGCGCCCACGAAACGTGCTCCCTTATCTCTGAAACACACAGAGAGCTGAGCTGAAGATGAACAAAAGTCTTGCTGTGCTCGTCCCAGCCTGACATGACTAGACCCCACTCCTGGGCATTCAGTCATATTTCTCTATACTGCTGTCACCAACCTGAGCATGACAGGAAGCAGGAAGGTTCCGGGGCCGCATAATAGTTACACCAGATGCTGGGGGCTTGGGGGAGCTGAGCAGGAAGCAATTGCCTAGCATGCGGAACACCTTGGGTTCACTCTCCAGCACCATAAAAATAAAATAAAACTAATGCTTAAAAAAAACAAAAAAGAACTCACATTGAATATCTGTGTTCTCTTTCTCCTTATTAACGTCTCGTGTTATGGGGACCTTAGCTATGAACCTGGCTTTGGCAGAGGAAAATAATTCTTCTCCTCTGTAGGCCTCACAGGACACAAAGAGCTGAGAAGAAAAACATGAACATATCAGGGTGAACACAACAAAACAAAAAAAAGAAAGAAAGCAAGCTATGCAATGATAAGATTAAGCCGGGGGTGGGGGTGGGGGGAGGATTTAAAAAAAAAAAAAGAGATTAATAATTTAACTAAATTTAACTTCCACTTTCACCTCTGAGATATTTTTGAAAAACGCCCTCAATGCCAGCATCCCCAGTGAATGTGATACTGGAGGGAAAGCTAGAATGTTCTGCCAAATGCCAAGTCCGGGCTTTGGAAATTGATAAACAGGAGGAAGGAAAAAAAAAAAAAAAAAAAAAAAAAAAAGCAATATTCTCCCCCACCCCTCAAATAGACGGCGAGGCACTTGATGGTTTTATTTTTGAGGTGACCTTCCAGTTGTTGTGATGAAAGACAATAGTTGTCTTAACTTTAGTTTTTAACCTCTAAAAATTCTTGGACTAGAAAGCATACCGTTGCTCGGTGTTGTTCCAGCCCTGACAGGAAACAGAATGTGGCATGGTGGAAAGTGGCTTTGTAGGAGATTCCCCCAAAGTCTTCCTTGTGTACGGGGTGGGGTGGGTCCTGCCTTTCCTCCGACAATATTTGTTCCTCCTTTGGAATAGCCCCGTCTCCATTATCCTTAGGTCTCAACACCAGCACACTTGATCTGGGCCCCAGGGACTTAGCAGTACAGTGAGCGCAGGCACATCCCATCCTGCCTGGCTTGTACACACGTGCCGGGAATCTGAACTCAGGTCCTCTTGTTTGTGCTGCAAGCATCTTACCCACCGAGCCTTTCTTCTCTCAACCCCATTGAAAGCAGTGTCTTTTTGACACCCTTTTTACTTTCTCCCTTCAGGCAGTTGGCTGGGGAGTGGTGGCTATGCCCTAGTTCTCCAGCAAAAATTCTAAAACCAGCAGAAAGAAAAACAGAACCCCCCCCCCCAACAGTGAGTGACTCTCAGTGATTTTGGGCATATGCAAGATGGCTTCAGAAATAATACAACCCTTGGTGGTAGGGTTGACTTGGGTGTTTCCCATTGTGGGTGGGGAACACAGCGTTCACTGTTACCAGTGCAAACACTGTGATGTCTGTGCACATAGGATGCATGAAAATCAACAGGCTATGCCCTGCCATGGCCTAAGATCATTCCTGTTGGCTTGGCTTGCTTCTGTTTAGGAACAGACAAGCTTCCCCCCCACCCCCCACCCCAGGGGTCAAAAGGGCACTACAAGTGCTTGAACTCATATTAATAGCTCCGGCAAACAGAGCCGCAGCCTGCGTGTGCCCAGTTCCGAGTGCTTCTGAAATGACAGGAAGCTTTCAAACAGAGCCCGGGCCGTGCATTTTTCCAATACCGACCGTGCTGGCGCTGCTCTGCCCTGTCAAATGCATACTATTGAAAAGGCCCAACTGGACACCTATTTGCTAGAACGTTCTTGGCTGTTCTCCACCCCATCATGCCCCAAGATAGAATTTGCTCAGAGAAGCAAGACTATTCTTAGGTGCTTCCTGCGGTGAACATTAACCAAAGATTGTAATCTCTGGAAACAGGTAAGGGCCGGGTTAAAGGGAGAGGGTGTGTAAATTCCTTAGAAAACTTCAAAGGAGCCGTCCATCCGCATAGTGCTTTAGAAGGGACCAAAGCTGCTGCTGCAGAAGCAAGCTTTCCACAGGAGCTGTCATTTCTAGGACCAGGCATGGATGGATGCTTCACAGCCCCATTAAGAGACACTTGGCTCCCTAAGCGATGCTGGCAATTTGCACATTGCTTTACTGTGTATGTGCACACATGTGTGTGCATGTGTGCATATGTGTGTATGTGTGTGTATGTGTGCGTGGTATATGCTTTCTTGCATCCCTGCATGGAGGCCAGAAGCTGACACCAATGTACCCACCTCTATTCCCCATTTTATATTTTTGAGATGGCGTCTCTCACTCAACCTGTAGCTCCCTGTTTGGCCTGCTTAGTTGGACCATGGGGACCCTCCTGTGGCCACCTCCTCAGTGCAGGGGTCACAGGCATGCATGCCATGCCTGCTTTTTTTTTTTTTTTTTAAACATCAAGAGATCCAAAGTTAGGTCCCAGATCTTAGGCAGGCACTTTGTCTACTGACCCGTTGCCCCTTATCCCTAGGCAAGGCTTATCTAAGTGCTCAGGGCACACACTACGGAAGCCCAAGACAGCAGGGAAAGTGCCAGAATGACTCATTGTCAATCCCTGGTTGCAGTGCCCAAACGCTGGGAAAAGGAAGCAGTGGATTTGTCGGGTCCAGGGTTTATTCCTTGCTCATTTCATTCCTCTTAACCAACAATCTATCTGGCAGGTTTTTTCAAGTACACCAATATGGTAACAGTTCATGCAGCTCCAAATTCCCACAATCCCACATTCCCATGCCTTCTCTGAGCCCCAGCCTGCATGCTAGTCCCTGATAAGGGCAGCACAAATTGGGCTTGATGGGTTAAAAAAAAAAAAAAAAAAGAAAAAGCAAACCAAGTTAGGGAGGTTGACAAAGGAAGGTAGATTTGAGGGGGGCGGTGGGGGATAAAAATGATCGAGATACAATACACGAAGTTCTCCAGAATTGATAATAAGTTTTTTAATGACAACATTGGACTCACAACTAATTGTAGATGTATACTCTGTTTCTTTAAGTCAGTTATAGCAATCATCCTGACAGGAAGACTTTCCTTGACTGAGTTGACATTTAAGTTTCAGTATACACTCAGATTTTCTGTGGATAGTTCATTTTGTTGAAACAGATCAGTGCAAAGTAGCTACATTCAGTCCTCATTGGACTTACATATGTGTGTGTGTGTGTATATATGTATGTATATATATGTATATGTGTGTGTGTGTGTGTGTGTGTGTGTGTGTGTGTGTGTGTGTGTGTGTGTGTGAGAGAGAGAGAGAGAGAGAGAGAGAGAGAGAGAGAGAGAGATTTTCTTAGGATATGGCCTAGGGGATGGAGAGATGGCTCGGAGATTGAGAGTACAAGCTACTGGGAAGGACCAAAGTTTGGTTCCCAGCACCCATGTTTGGAGCCTGACAGATGCCTGTAATTCCAGCTCAAAGGGATGCAAGCCCTCATCTGCTTCCACAGGCATTGCACTCATGTTTACCCATACACATGTGCATATGTACACATACATATATTCACAAATAAAAGTAAGTCTTAAAGAGACAGACGAAAAGCCATGGACTGAAAATTATGGCAATTCTGTCTATTTTGATGTCCCAGGTGGCTAAAAACTTTCAAGTTGGACTCATGTACATCCTTTTAATTGCATAAACTTTATGGTTATTTATTGCTGAAATGACTTATGTAAGAAAAATATAGACATTAAGTCACATATATACTTGGTCATGAGTTAGTTGTTTTAGGAGAAAATTATTGGATACAAACTCATAACAATAAATTATTTAAAAACACTTCTGCAGTAGCAGTGATTCTATACAAATATAAATGTGCTATCTGAGTGTATTCACACATTTTCAGCAAGGCTGAACTTTCAAGCAAAACTAAATTAAGAGCAAGCATAGAATTGAATTCCATGACTCCCCAATGGCAGATTTTAGGTGGATTCTAAGCTGAAGCCATTTCTACATGTATTTAAAAAAATATATATGTTAACTTTCTCCACCTTAAAGAACCCAGAACATTAACACTCCCAGTGTCGATAGCACAAAGCTTGCTTGAAATGTGAATTCAGTGTGCACCGTTTCTTAGGCTTCTCATATACCAACAAGATCAGCTGTTAATTGGGACAATTTCAATGAAGATACCACCTTGATCTTCCTCAAAAAGACCCTCAGCAGGACTTTTAAACTGAAAATATGAAGCACAAGCTATAGTTTCCTGTTTTAACCCTAGAGCCATGAGTTTCAGCATCTGATGAGAGATCGCAAAAATAAATCTTGCAGCCCTACAGCAAGAACTACAACTCACCTTTGTCTCTGTGGGTCATGCCCTTAGTTCTGGTGTCATTTATTTAAAGGAAGTGTCACAGTGGAGATGGACTTGGAAAAATGGCAATATCAAGGTTTTAATTATTGTTATTTAATTGTATTTCTATTATATAGCTATTTGTTCCTTTTAGTCTGTGTACAGCTGAGGATGAAAGCTGGGGCATTGTGCATGCCAGGCAGGCCCCTCACCACCGAGCCACATCCTAGACCCTGCCTAATTAGCTGTATCATTGCTAAGCTGAAGTACCGGCTGTGGGATCCTGGTCAAGTCTGGATTCTATCTACTTGTTGAAGCAGGCCCTTGGAAGCAGCTTTGGCTGAAAAATATTCCTCACAGGTGCTCACAGGTCACAGAAGCAGGATAAATGTCTGACATCTGTATGTCAGTTTTGTGTCTGTCTGTCTTTTTTTTTTTTTTTTTTTACCTTGGCTAAAGGGGCAAAGTTCAATCACTGCCCCTCACCTTGTTTTCTGAGTTGCCCTGAATTCCAGGAACAGCAAACCTCCCAGGACGGAACATTCTACTTTCAGATGAAGGCAACTGCCCGTGACAGTGAAGCTGCATGCACCCTGGAGCAGAAATGGCCCTTTGTTGGGGCCAAATAGATTGTCTCAAGAGATGACAAGGATAAGAGTTTCCTGGGACCAAGTTGTAGAACCTAACAGAGACGATGGTCAGCCAGGCCGCACTTCAACCAAGGCTGCTTGCTTACGCTCACTCATGCCCTGCTCCTGCCTCAACTCTTCCTCTTTGAAAACTGAGACCTCGCGTCAGCACCCCAAAGACAGGCTTAGGGCCAGTAGATCCCTTTATATGTTCTCAGTGTCTCCAAACAGTAATCCCTCTGCTTTGTGCTGCTACTTAATTCTTTAATTGGGAAAGATGATGGAGCATAGCCCAAAGCCTGCAACTTCTGTGAAGACAGGGGCTTCGATATGTACAAAGCAGATGAAGCAAGCAGGAGAGCATAATCTCTACTAGCTGTTACTATTTTTATGTACATATGTACATTTGTGTGTACGCATGTGTGCATGTTCCTGTGTGTGCACATGCACAAGTGTATGAAGAGCTACAGACAACGCTGATTGTCATCTATATGAATGCCACCCACCTTGAGACAGGGACTCTCACTGGCCTGGAATTCACTGATTACCTAGACTGACAGGTAAGTGAGCCCCAGGGATCCTCCTACCTCTGCCTTCCCAGTGCTGGGGATTAGAACCAGCATTTTTGTGTGGGTTCTGAGTGATGGGACCTGGCTTCCCATGCTCGCAAGGCAAGTGCTTCACCCACTGATGTGCTTTCCTAGCTTCCTCCCTGCTACAGCTAAATGTGCAGCTGAGTAAAATCAGCATGGCTTTAGTTGCCTCACCTATGAGGCTCAGACCCTATGGGGTGTGTGTGTGTGGGAGAACAAGGAAGTGAAGTTGGAAATCAGGCTGGGTTTTTCCATAGAGGGGTGGAAGAGCTTGGTGATGCAGCTCATGGCCAGGAAAGGTGGAAGCCCATTCATGCATCCATGCAAGCAGGAAACAGAAAGGGTGAACTCAAAATGGTATGAGTTTTCTGAAACCTCCAAGTCTGGCCCAGTGAGGTACATTTTGCAGCATGGCCACACCTCCTAAGTCAGTGGCTACCAACTGGGGACCAAGCATTCAACAGCCTGGACTGTAGGGTGCGGGGGGGGGGGGCCCTCACTCAAACTACCCTAGCAACAACCTGTTCTGAGGAAAACATTAGGAATTATTTGATGATTTTAGCACTAGTTTCTGATCTAACAAAATATTTTTATTCATAAGCATGTGTATGCATGCATATGTGCCAGTCCCTGTGAGGGGCTGAGGAGGCTGTCTAATGTCCCAGGAGCTGGAGTTACAGGTGGTTGTGAACCACGCAATGTAGGTGCTTAGAACTGGTGTTGGGGCCTCTGTAAGGGTGGTTTGCACTCTCAACTACTGAGCCATCTCTCCATCCCTGGCTTCTGATTTTTAGAGCAATAATAAAGACATAGGAAGACATACCTCTTCTTTGTAACTTTTGAGCTATGGCAAATACCAGCAGTTGGATCAGTAAGTGGCAGGGGGTGGGTGAGCTCTGAACAGGATGCAGATGCAGGCCCTGAGCCCTGAGCACCACACAGAGGCACATGGAAGTGGGTGCACTCCAGAATGCGGTGAACTGAAACGTTTGATTTTCTGTCTGAAGGAAAAGCCAGGCAGGACACTGAGCTGTGCTGCAGTCACAATGACCTCCACCGTGGTGACGTAGGGTGATAGATAGGCTCGCACTGGGCTGATGTCTCTGCTCTGCCTGTGGGCATACACCTGGACTGCTTCCCTGCTCTGTTCTAGCATGATCACCCTGTCAGTGTAAAGGGCAATGTAAATGTCCGATGAGCATCTGTCTAACAAATATGACAACATGCCAGTCTCCTTTCATTGAACCTTCTCTTCCTCCTGGCTCGTTTTGAAGCAAATCTGCACATGTCATCATTTTGTCCAGAGATCCATCAACGTCCTTCTCCGAGAAACATGTCTGTGGACGTATAACCACCGTTCCAACACCACAGAGACCCCCTAGATTACACTATAGATGGCGATTTTGTGATTCTTTTCAAAGTAGGATCAGAGTAGGTCTCAAATCTGGAAGTTCTGTTTTTATTTTATTTTTTCATTCTTACTTCATAAAAGATCTTGATTTATTTATCATGTAAGTTTCTCATTGGTGTTTCTGCCAATGGTTTTGACAGTGATTAATGATAATTGTCAGATTCATTTGTTCAGTTAAGGGTTAAAACGTGATGCTATTCTGAGCTGTAGAAATAGCTTAGTGGTTAACAGTGCTTGCTGCTCTTCCAGAGGAACAGGGTTTGGTTCCAAACACCCATGTTAGGCAACGTACAAGCATCTGGAATTCTAGTTCCAAGGGAATCTGATCTGATACCCTCTTTTGGCATAAACACACACACCACACACACACACACACACACACACACACACACAACACTCCTAAGCTTACATTTTTTTCACCAGTTACTAGTGCAGCCTCAGATATATTTTGCAAAAGAGTCTTTCTATATTTGCCAATTTTTAGATTTATACCACCTGCATTCTACTAAATTTACTAATTTTATTGCATTATCATTATAAACCTATGGATACTTTAACACATCTCATGTGTTCCTGTTATGTTGTGAGTGTTCATTTTAATTTCTAGATTGTTCTACTGTGAGCCTGGGGTGATAGCTTAGTTGGTAAAGTGCCTGCCATGCAAGCACAAAGATCTGACTTCAACCCTCAAGAAACCGTGATAAAAAATTGGCCTGGAGTGATGGTATGGGCTTGTGATTCCTGCCCCAGAGAAGCAGAGATGGAAGGGTGCCTAAGGCTCCTTTTTCAATCAGCCTAGCCTAAGCAGAGAGTTCCAGGTTCGATGAAAGAGACTGTCTCAAAACCCAACATGGAAAAGGTGCCTGACGAATGACACTAAGTGTTTACTCTGGCCTCCATATACACCTAAACACATAAGTGCAATTGAACACACACACACACATACACACGCATACACACACACACACACACACACACACACACACACACACACACACACACACGCTGTTGGACTGGTTCTAATGGAAGCCTACCCGAATGAACTTTATTATTTTTATCAAGTGGTTCCAGAACTGTTTTTTGTTTGTTTGTTTGTTTGTTTGTTTAAGGGTAATTGATCCAGTTCTCTGAAAGTCTATAGGGCTCATGGCTACTGAATTGGTGGTCTTTGATGAGCAAAACTGCTTCATATAGCTAAAGACGGGAGCAGTAAGCAGCATGAGGGTAAAGATGAATAACACTCCCCGAGAACCATCTACACTGTGTGGCTATGTGGGAAGCCTGCACGGTAGAAGAATTTGCCATCTGAAAAACTGCTGAAATAGAAACAACAGTGGGATGGCTGAGGCTTTCTGTATGAAAATAAAAGCTTCTTTGATGAGGAGGGAGTTAGAGTTACACTTGACCATTGTCATAAGGATATAAACTAAGAACTGACCACGGGGTCCGGACCCCAGCGGATACACTTAACAATGCAACCTGCACATCATGAAGCTCAGGGAACACTGCAGAAGAGGAGACAGAATGTCAGAGCCAGGAGAGCAGGGCACCTGTCCCTTGGCAGGGTCTTCTTTACATGACAGGGGAGCTGCACCCATAAAACATCAACAATAAGATTGCCTACACAAGCCCGACAGCACCAGTTGACATATCAGAGTGGAGGGAGGAATATCTATCACAGGAATATGCAGGAAATCAGTGGCTGCAGCGAAGAGAATTAGTCCCCTCCAGGGACAAACTCCTAGAGCATTCGATCCCAAGTGGTTCTCTCTAAACACATTTACTATAAGCAAGGAGATACATTTACTAAGGAGATTCAAGGTGAGTGTGAGTGTGTGCATGTGCGTGTGTGTGAATAATTAAAGAAGAGGCCGCGAATTGAGAGCAAATGAGGTGTCATGGGAGGAGTTGGAGTGGGACAAAGAAGGTAAAAATAATGCAAATACAGTAACTACTCCTGAGGCATTCTCAACAATGTGAAAAGCACAAAGCAATTTGGATCCACAACAGCTATAATCAAGTTCCCCACATTATACGACAACGTGTAAGAATAGATATACTTTTTATCAAATGAAGCACAGTATAATTTGTAAAGGATTTACAAAAATCGATGCTTCAGAAATATTTACCCGCTCTCTTTTCCATCTCCTTTCCCTGTGTAAAGGGAGCCATAGTAAACTAATATTTGACCTTATTTCAGCTCACTCTTCTATGTAATCCTTGTCCTTCAATTTCATTACAAAATAATTTTTTCTAAAATGAATATAAATGCTTTGTGATAAGATTATAGTATTTTTAAAAATGTAAATACAGCATCTAGTAACAAAATAAACATTTATTAACAGGTAGGCGCTAGGGGTTGGTTGGTAAAGTGTTTGCTTTGTAAGCATCGATACCTCAGCGAAATCCCTGGGGCTCCTGTAAAGTGTCAGGTGTGGTGGAATATATCTGTAATCCCAGCACTTGGGGAGCAGAGGCAGGTGGATACAGGGCCTCACTAGCCAGGCAGCCTGGTCTGCTCAGTGAGCTCAGCAGGATATGATGTGTCTCAAGATGGAGGCAGAGGGTACCTCTGAGAATGGTACTCTAAGTTGTCCTCTGACTCCCACATGCATGCATATGCAAACATGTCCATATGTATGAACACATACAATAGTTTCCTATATGACTCCAACTTGAAAACGAGGAATCATTTTTTCACGCTTGCTCTAAGTCAGATGTATGTCTGCAAGGAGCCACATGCTTGTGGTGACTGCCAGCCGTTCATGTCAGCTCCTTACTTTGGGAGTCTTTGGTTTGGATCTTCTCGGCATCTCTCCTGCCCTGGGAGCCTCTTCGTAGTGGGCATACTCTAGGGAGGTGTCTATGTAGCAGCTGTATCCTGTCTCTGCTTTGACTCAAGGCTGTTTGAGGCATAGCAGGTGGCCCGTTCAGTGCCGCTTGGGGGAACAGAAGGATAAAATGACCAAGAAAGAGGAGAAAAAAGGATAAGATGCCATAATATCTCTGTGGAATGAGATGGCACTTAGGTAATGGTGACAGCTTCTGGGTAAGTAACACTTTCAGGAATGTTGACCATGCTGAAATGACTTCTGACCTTCTATCAGGATAAAGTCCTATTAAACAAATAAAAGGAGATACTGTGTATGATTACTTACATGTTATATGTTGTCCCCTCTGTGTGTGTGTATGTGCAGGTTTGCATGTGTGTGTGTGTTCATGTGTATGTGTACAGGTGTGCATATGTGTGTGTGTAGGTTTGCATATGTGTGTGTGAAGGTGTGCATGTGTGTATGTACAGGTGTGCATCTGTGTGGAAGCCTGACAGTAAAGTCACCTGTCAGTCTTTAGTCCCCGTCCACCTTAGGTTTTGAGATGGGGTCTACAAATGGACGAAAGTTCTACAAGTGCATCAGCCTAGTGCCCCGGTGAGCCCCAGGAACCTGCCTAACTCAGCCTCCCCAGCACTGAGATTAGAAATTTACGTCACCATGCCTGGATTTTATGTGTGTTCTCGGGGGGGGGGGGGCGTGAACTCAGGTCCTCATGCTGTTGGGGCAAGTGTTGTGCTGACTATGCGATCAGATCAGTCTTTGAGCTTTATTACCAAGCAGGTGCGGGGCATGCTGGGCATGGGACAGAGCTCCCTGCTCCAGCCACTGGTGCCCCACACCATTCCTGTGCCATTCTAGACCCAGAGAGTCCTCCGAAGCAAAACCAAAACTTAGAGGTTGCTAAATCATTGTGGCTGCATCAAGTTATTTGTATTCACCATACAATTTGGAGCCATGAAGCAGTTTCATGCATACTTTAAAATGTAACACACCTCTAACGCTAACATGTAGGAGGAAGCCGAAGGAGGGGGATTTTCAGTTTGAGGCCAGCCTGGGCTACACAAGGCAACTCTGTCTGTAACAAAATCACAGACACATATGTCTAATTGATGGTCAATCCTCTGGTTTGGGATCGCGATTTCTCTGCTAAACCGTCGAGGCCAGCAGTAAGGATTTCTAAGGGGCTTCCGCCACAACCATCTTAATGGCTATTTATAGACCATAAACGGTTGGCAAAAGACACATTTGAAACTAAACCAGAATTAAAATGTTTTAAACCATCTAAACGCTGCCAGATATTTAAAAAGGGAAGATTTGTACTAGAAAATGTTCACAGTTTCCAGAAACTTTCACACACACACAGCTTCCCCACCACCCCCTGGCTTCCACTCACTTGTAGCACCATGCATACAGATCATTGCTGTCCTCACAATGCTCTGAAACCCTCATAGAAACAGTCATTATGTCTGCACAGACAGTCCACCTGGATCGTGAAGAAGGCCCGGTGTATCGTTGATACCCAGGATGACTTGCCACAAAGCCCCCTTCCCTTCACTCACGTCACTGACGTCATTGTCCTTTGCTTTGCTTGCTCTCTTAGGGCACCACCCATTTGAATCCTCTCAGCTGACCCCACATGTCTGCGTGCACATGGGGACTCATGCCACGTTGTAGGGAGGGAGGAGGCCCCGAACGAGTGAGGTCCTGGGTGAATGGGTATTAGTGACAAAGGCATAGCCTTGTCAAGTGCTCCCATAGCCTCAGGCTCAGAGACTGGCAAAGCCTTCCTTGGGGGAACCAAGTGCAAGTGTTGATAGTGTGCCCAGAAAATGCCCACCATAGCTTTCTCCTCCCAGATATTTATGACCTAAAGATTGCTCCACCCGCAGGACTGCTCTGTCATCTAAACCACGCCTCCTTGGTCCAGCTATAAACCATAAACTCTGTCTCCTCATCTATCTAACTCCACCTTTGTGTTCGGCTGTGTGAAATAAATGCTTAGCATGGTATTGTGTTGCTAGTGTTGTTTTTTCTGAATGGATTTTTCCTCTACGAGAACACCCACCCATTCCTCATTAATGTTAAGATCTCTCTGTATTTTATGTGTATTAGTGTCTGTATAAGTGCCTGCATATACGAATGTGCACCATGCACAGTGCATGCAGTCCTCATAGAGCCAGAGGAAGCCAGACTCCTTGGAAACGGAGTTGCAGATGATTGTCAGTGGGTGCTGGGAACCAAACCTGGGTCCTCTGGAAGAGCAGCCAGTGCCTGTAATTGTTTGACTTGTCTATCTAGCCCCCTCTATTTGATTTGAAGGTAATTTGCTTGTGCTCCAGCTTGATTTTGAAAGCACAGAAGCATGGCTTCTCTACGTCTTCTCTGTAGTAAATCCGACTAGACCCTTCCAGGGCTGCAATGTTTTCTGTGCGTCTTCATCCAAGCACTGCACTGCCATTCAGCCAACGAAGATGGATTCTCACACACTGAAACTCAATTGGCCTGCTTCATAATTACCACTCGAGCCTGACACTATTTCATTTTTCTCTTCTAGCGATAATCTTTTCTATATACTATATTGCCTGGGCCACATTTTAACAGTGGGTACTTCATACATTTTTCTAGACTGCTTGGCATTTCCAGTTGGCTAGGGCTAAGATGGCATGGTTATGGAACACTCCTCTTCCCTTGCAGCTTTGATCAACACAGATTGGATTCTATGTTTTCTTTTGTGCCTTTTATTTGTTTTGTTTTTGTTCTGGCTTTTTTTTTTAAATGAGAAACAAAAAACAAAATTGGATGAGTAGAGAGATGGGGGACGATCTGGGAAGAATTGTGAGAGGGCAAATATGATCAATGTATATTGTATGAAAGTGAAAAAACATTTAAAAACAGGAGAGAGAGAGAGAGAGAGAGAGAGAGAGAGAGAGAGAGAGAGAGAGAGAGAGAGAGAGAGATCAGCCATCATTTCTCATGACCATGTGGGGCTTTGTGCTACTGCTGGGATTCTCTAGAATGAGAACCTGCACCCTATCTTCTAGCCAGGCCCGTGGGCATGCTGTCCTGTTCTAGATCTTTCCTCCAAGTTGAGGCACCCATGGCTGCTCTCTACAACTTGATATTGCAGATCCCAAAGCATGGTACCTGTATCACTAGTTTCTCTGAATAGATTGTCCCCTCTATAAAAAATGTCCACTCTCTCCTTATCGCTGGATACATACTTGAAAATGAAGAGTAAGATAACAACGTCAGTCACTGATCTAGTGACACAGTCTCTCTGTCTCTGTCTGTCTGTCTGTCTGTCTGTCTCTCTCTCTCTCTCTAATTGATACAGGGTCACATGTAGCTCAGGGTGGCCTAGAACTGGCTATGTAGCCAAGGATTGACTTTCTGCTCCTCTCGATTCCATCTCCTGAGTTGAGATGAGGACACGCACTAGCGCACTGGTTTAGGACTAGACGAAGGGCTTTGTGCATGCTGGGCAGACGCTTTCCCTACTGAGGGGTATGTCCAGCTTCTTGCTTCTACCTTCTCGTGGCCTTTTTACAGGTCTTCATGACAGTATCATAGGAGTGTGTGGCTACCTACATCTTTCTAGCTACTCCGGGGCTATAGCCCTTAGCTCAAACACTGGTTCTCCAAATCATGCAACACATGAAATAACTCTTGTTTGTGTCAATTGTTTTCCATATTAAAATTCTTTTTACACCACGTCAGCAGGATATTGTGACCACCTGATCATACATAAATATCTCTCCTATTAAGACTGAAAAATTTAAAAAATTAGTTTTAAATTAAGAAGTCAATTACATGTTAGAAAAAAAAAAGGAAAAAGAAAAAAGAAAGGAAAGAAACAAAGAAAAAAGAAAAGGAAAGCATTTTGGTTGAAAAGTGGCTATTGCCAACAATTGGTATCCTGTGGAAAAGATTTCCTCTGCTTGGTTCAGTTTGAATCTTGTTATTTTACATTTTTGAAAACTGCATTACCACCCATCTTAATAGAAGACATGGATAGTCTTATGCCTGCTGTTAAATTGTATCTGTTATATGATGTATTTTTGTGTGAGATCTGTGAAAAATATTGGATTTCACACAGGCTACATATATAGTCCATCGTATGTGTGTGTATATATATATTATAGCCATTTCAAATAACTGTGGATATTTTAATTTGAAAACATACCCAAGGTTGATAGATACACTTTGTCAAATATGAGATTCAATGTGGAATCCAAAACCACATCTACAAAGTTACATTCTATATTATGGAAAAATCTGTTGTATTTTAACGGATCTTTTACCCAGCCAGGATGCTGAGTGTCATGAATTTATTTTGCTCTAAACATTGATCTCTTATAAGTTATGCAAACCTTTGCAATTTTGACACATTTCACCACATAATCCAAAAAAGCCATATTAATTGTTATCACTGCCAGCCTCATCAGAGAACTCTGTGACTATTATGAAGCTGTCAGGCTTTCAGCAATGAAAATCATTTTTCCAAAATGTAAATTTTTGGCTGGAAAGCTTAATTTTGTATCGTTGGCAACAAGGACCACTTGTGTTTGCCTTGTGGTGACAGCTCACCTCATTCATTTTGCAGAGGATCTGCAAGCCAGCCAAGACTGAACACACTTCAAGCTTCCTTCAAGGGTGTTCAGTGAAAAGGGTACTTAGCTTAGTTTTCATCGTCATGAGGGGCTTATCATTTTTCTTATCCTGAAGATAATCACTGTTTCAATGCAAAAGCAAAGCCTTAGCACGCAGTCCACACGTGTGCACGGAAAATATCCGAGAGAAACGCTCTAAGGTGTGAGACCTAAGGTCTCGGGTGTAGCTCAGCTGTACAGCATGTGCTGAAAATTGATAAGCTCTTGGGTTCAATCCTAACACAACACAACATACACACACGCACACACCACATACAATGCATAGTGTTGGGGAAAGGAGAGGGGAAGAGGAGGAGAGGGGAAAAAAGAAGGGAGAGAAAGGGGGGGCAGGAGGAAGAGAGGAGGAAGGGTGACAGGGAGGGAGGAAATGGAAGGGAAAAGGGAGGGAGAGAGAGAAGCAGCTAGGGTGAGGGAGGAAGAGACACAGGACACAGACATGTCACAAGCTGAGACGTGTAGAAGACACATGGAATGAAGACCACAGTGGCTAGTGGGCACTGTGACTGACTACTTTTAATAGTACTGCTACTTTTATATGACCAGGGCAAAGATGTTGGGTACAAATTGTTATCATAGTTACGGTAAAAAGCATGTTGAGTCTGTGCTGTGCTGTGGTGGCTCAGGCCTTTAATTCCGGCACTTGGCAGAGGCAGGCGGATCGCTGTGAGCTCGAGGCCAGCCTGGTCTACAAAGCGAGTCCAGGACAGCCAAGGCTACACAGAGAGACCCTGTCTCGAAAAAACAAACAAAACAAAACAAAGCGTGTTGAGCTCATGTCTTCCCTGAAAGGGCTTGAAGACACTTAGGTTCCATACACTGTTCTGGGAAAACTGCTAATCCCTAACCACACCTAACCCACAAGGGGCCCCAACACAATTTGTTATATTTATGTATTCATGGTGTGTGTGTGTGTGTGTGTGTGTGTGTGTGTGTGTGTGTGTGTGTTTCTATGTGCACCTGTGTGGTGTATGTGGGCACACATAGTAGGGGTGCTACCTGATTGGTAAAAAAGTTTGCAACTGAGTTAGGATTATAATCAGAGACTTTTATAACAAAGACTCCATTCATTTCATGAACTCCCAACCTCCAGCTTCAGGAGGCCCCCTAGAGTGTTCTTTTTTTTTTTTTTTTTTACCCTTTTTGTAAAGGTTTATTAATTATTGCTACTTTGAGAATTTTGAAGACCAATTTATTTATGTAATTCTTAACTACCACCGTGAACTCATAAAATATAAGATCAATCAAGATTTCAAGCTGTAAAACCCACTCAACTAGATGAGTAGCACTCTGAGGGAGCACACAGTGTCTTCAGAGATGACAGTGGGGTGCCTGTCTCACCCTCAGATCTACAGGGCCTCCCTTACTAGAGCAGAGGTCACAGCATGGGTGCATCTTCAATGCTAATTAAAACCGTCTTTGCCAGAATGCCTAAAGTCTCACATCCTGATCCCATTAGAATTTGACATCCTCTGACAATAATGCCAAAGCTGGCATTCAGTCTCCCACTGCAGTGTAGAGCGTGTGCATGCTCAGATGCAGGCATGGCCCTTGCTCTCCTAATGGGACAGCCTGAGGCAGAGAGTGAGCTCACACAGTGGTCCTACTGCCACTCAGAGCACAGGAAGTACTTCACAGGCATAACCCGGCCACAGCCATTTCCTGTTTTAAAAAGTCATTTGTTTTCTTATGTTCCTATAAGATGACAAGTATTGCCCTGGAAAACTTTAACCAAAGACCTTCAAAGGCACTGGAAATTCCAGAAAAATAGTAATGTCATGTTACGGCATGCCTTTGCCCCAGGGTTGCCAAACTGTGCAGTTTCAAAGTAGACATTTGTAGGGTGGTGAGACATTCAATCACGTAGAACACGTAGCCTGTCCGTCAGTCAAGCTGCCTTGGAAATACAACACGAGCTCACCATTGGCCTTAATAAAATATGCATAACTCAATCCAGAAAGCAAAAGAGAGGTCATTTCTCCCATCCTTTCTGTAACATTTCTCCCGTGTACTCTTAAAATAAAAGTCATCTTGACCCTAGCTAGCTAATCTGTGGAGGCAGAGTGCCCAATTAAATTACCTTCATTATGAAAGCACACAGGCAAATACTTTTTATAGCACATGACTCTGAACCTATAATAAGCATTCAGGAAAAAGAGCATAAATGTTCTTTTAGAATTATATAGAGACTTTTAAACAATTGGTGATACCTAAAAAGGTCAGAGCGAATGCCTCACCATGGAGGGCTCAATAGGCTAAGGCATTGTGAAACAGACATTTTTGTAATGGGAGAACATTTTAATCTTCATTCTTTTGGGGCTAGAGTCAGGCTTTGCTTAACAATTATATCCAAACAGGAGATGAAGACCTTCAAAGCAAGCCACAGTTCTGTATTTAAGATTCAAATTAGTGTATGATCATAAATTATATTTTCTAGTGCTCAACACATCAGTAGTGTTTTGTTAGGATCTACCTGTTCAGTCTTCACAATAACTTTATGAGCACCGATACTTGTTGCTAACGCTTTTATACTGACAATGCTCATGGCTTAGAATTCAAACAATTTGTGTGAAGTTATTGAGGCAGCAAGATTTGGCTGGGATCAAAACCCACTGTCGCTAAATCTGCAGTTTGTCTTTCCTAACTATAGCCTCGATTGCTTTCTGGAACACCCACAATTCTCTATCATACCATTATGAACAAGTACACAGAAAGCATTTCTGTCCAACAGGCACTTTTTTTTTTTTTAGCATATTCATTCAGGGCCTGACTTCAGGGCAAAGGACCAGTGTAAAATATTTGTCCAGATGATAAAACTCGCATTACTGTGGTCTGAACAGGTGAAAAGGCATCAGTCAATGCACAGGTATTTATAGATGGGTGACCAAGTATCTTTTTCTGTTGTAATCCCAGTTGTAAGTCTCCCGCCTATCAACAAGTGCAAAATCGAATAGATGAGGGTATCTTGTCTTTGTTCAGAAAGGTACCTAGTGTGAAAAGCATGGCATACTGCAGTGGTAGGGATAACTCCAAAACAGACAGACAGACAGGCAGAGAGACAGACAGACAGACAGACAGACATTTCAGCAATGTGCTCAGCTTTAGTTTACACATGCACATTTCTGTCTGATTTGTTTACTCATATAACAAATGGTAAATACGTGACCAATTTTAGGCTCTTACTAACCCCCCAAACTTCCTATTTAATACCTACACTAGTAACATCAAAAAGTATTTAGTAAAGTGTACTACCTTCACTATTTCACAGCAAAGGGCCAGTTTTTGAGTGTTGTGGTTCAAGCCCCTCCACCCCAGGCCTTATACAAGTGAGGCAAGATGCTACCACTTTCGTATGTTACATCTCCAGTACAGCAAAAAGAAATACTAGGCCACCACTGCCCAGAAAATGACAATGCATTAATAATTAATAATTTAATGCATTTTGATGAAAATTAACTGTCTACCAAGTGTTTTTCTGAGTGCAGAGCAGGTGTCTGGAGGAACTTAAACTGGAGAAGGAAGTTGGGGATAAAAGGGGACACTGGCCAGAGATGCTTGGCCACAAATATCCATGTGACAGGAAGTATGCTGGAGCAAACATAGCATGCTGGAAGGCATAGCGGTGGCTGCTGGGAAATGTTGTGGGGAGATTAAATATAAGAATAAGTATTTCAGAAGCTGTGGAGATGGCTCAGCTGGTAAGTTGCCTTTTGTGCAAAAATGAAGACGTGACTGACTTCCGGCCTCACACACTCAAGTGCAAACACACATGCCTGCACACATACCTGCATGCAACCTCCCCTCCACCAAACACTCAAAGGAAACCTTAAAATGAATATGTATTTAGTTGCTGCCATAACCTGGTTTAGTGAGAATGAAGACCCCCAAAATGAGGTAGGGGTAGGATCTGAAAAAGGGCATACAATTCAGAAAAGAAAATAAAACGACAAAAGTCTTAGGCCCTAGTGTCTGATTAGGTACGGGGTTTGGAAAACCAGAATATGTGCTTGAAATTTCTAGCTTTGAGCTGGTGAAAGGTTGAAATTTGACACATATTAACAATGAACCATGGGAGGGAAGATTAAAGAGCTCTCAGGGTACGCTTGAGGCTTCCACACAGAGAAAATGCCAGATGGCAAAGAATGATCCTGACTGCCTCTAGCATGGGGATTTATTTTACGTGTTCTGTGGCATGGACTTTAGGTTCATCAGTGTACATGGCTAACACCTCCTTGTCAAGAGCCCTGTTGATAAAAAACCTTTACACACAGAGGAGAGGTCAGGGATCTCCAGTCACAAAAAAAAAAAAAAAAATACACGTGGAGATGACAAACTCTGGACCTGAATCTATTCCACCTTAATTTTAAACCAACTCTAAATCACTTTCCTATGTAATGTTAAAAATGTTCAGTAGCATAAAAGCGTACTTATTTGCCCATGTCAACATGTGGGTCTGATTCCGTTGACTTCGCTCTGTCAAGGATCAAGAGGCACTTACATAAATGAGAGATGTATCTAGAGGCCAGGATGTATTCACACCCACCTACAGCCACGCTCTTGCCAAATGGCCACTGGTCCAGTATCTATATCTATAGCATGGCCTCTGGCTTTGGATCAGTATGGATTTGGACAGAGATGAAGGAACAAATTGTTGAGGTTTCACAGCCTATGAGAGTCACAGAGGCTGTGCAACTTTGGCTTCAGCGACTCAGCTCAGGGCCAAGAGACACCCATTCATAAAGTGGAAGCTGTTTCCCAACTTCTCGTGGTGAAAGCCCCTAGATCTTTGGCAGGCACCCCAACCTGGCACTCAGTTGAACTGGTGCTGCCAGGATGCAAACAGGCCTACACCCCAGCGCTCCATCTACATGTTCTAGAGTCACTGAAGGCTAAAGGGTGAGGAGAGACAGGCTCCCAATCTCCAAACAAGTGCAAGCCTACCATGATGACCCAGGGTGAATCTCGGTTTTAGTTCTAGAAGATTCCTACTCATTTCTCCCAAAGGATAGGCTCAACCTGAACCATATCGTGTCTTACAGGTGGGATTGCTCCCAGGCAGTAGGCACGGTCTGGCACACACTTACTGTTCAATTTTTGAGAACAATTGCTTTTATCAGTGGTAGCCATAGAGTTAGCAATAGTCATACGGGAGCTTTGCAAGCGTTTCCTCGTCTCACTGAATTTGTCAGGCTTTACTGAATCATTATCCATTTTAAAATAAGATTGAAAACAGCAAATCCTAAATAGCTCAAAAACCAAACTCTGATCACATGATATCCATTAAGAATAATAAAGACCTTCCCAAGGAGAACACTGACAAAATATTAACAGTTAAAAATATGACAGTTATAATTCACTCTACCTTACGATGCATTTATTTTTTTTTTCTTTGTTTCTCATAATAAAGTACCTGTAGGCACTATTTGTTTGGTGTGTGTGTGTGTGTGTGTGTGTGTGTGTGTGTGTGTGTGTGTGTGTGTGTGCAACGCGTGCGTGTGTGTGCTTAGTGAATTGAACAATTTCCTGTATTTAGCATTCCTCGTATATGACAGGGTGCTGACATAGAACATGGGTTAAAAAACTGGAGTAGTGACCTCTTCCTGGTGAACATGCATGAATTCTGTTGTCGCTAGAATTTTGGCCTGGTGGCATTTCTCACCTTACACCAGGGAAATCAGACACAGAGAGCAGGGAGTGCTGAGCAGATTGCTAGGGCTCTGTTCACTCCAGGTGTTAAAGCAAGAAACCAAAACAAACTAACACGGAGGGAGCATAAACAACTCTTAGCATAGCTTCCCCCCTTTAATCCCCAGAGTTCTTATATCAGGATTTTCTCACAGCTGTGTCACCCAGGTAGAAGAAGCATTGGGATTCGACACAGTACCAATCACTCACGAATGTCTCTGCGGCACATGTGTCACTTTCCCAGGCAAGAGAAAATTCAGTTAAGGGACCAACATAATTGCTGGAGAGATGGCTCAGTGACTGAGAGCACCAGCTGCTCTTTCAGAGGACCCAGGCTTAGTCCTCTATATCCACAGGACATCTCATAACCATCCATAACTTCTGTTCTCGGGGCTCCAAAAGCCTCTTTGCGATCTCTGTGGGCGGCAGGCACGCACATGGTGCACATGCGTAGAGTGAGGCAAAAACCGCTTCTACACAGAAAAAAAGAAATCTTCCAAAGATTTCTGCAACTCTTGAATATGTTAACTTTAAATGAAATGTGTTACTCCCACAAAGTTCTACTTAAATCGGTAAAGATTCTCTTTTTCTAAATTTTCATTTAGAAATAATTTGTGTGTATATGATGCACATGTGGAGGTGTGTGTGTCTTGGCATATATGTGGAGGTCAGAGGACAACTTTGTGGAGTTGGTTCTCGCCTTCTTTCTTTTATGTGTATTCCAGGGGTCAAACACAAGCCACTAGGCTCAAACTGAGCCATCTTACCGGCCTCCATTGAAGATTTATTGATTACAAGATATGTGAGTGGTAGGACATTTATTTGTACTGTTTGGTGCTTTTAATTTCATTAATTTATTTTGATTTTTCAAGTCAGGATTTCTCTGTGTGATAGCCCCGGCTATCCTGGACTCACTTTGTAAACCAGGCTGACCTCAAACTCACAGAGATCCCCTGCCTCTGCTTCCCGGGTTGCTGGGATTAAAGGCATGCGCCACTGTGCCTGGCTGTTTGGTGCTTTCAAATGATAATTCAGTGAAAGAAAACTAAGAGATGCCCAATAACAACCAAAGTCACATCGACTAGGCAGAGGTGCCAGAACTAAAACGGTAACCTGCAGGCTGTGCCCTTTTACAGTTCGACTGCAAGAAGACAGACAATGTAAGCAGCTACAATAACACTTAGATGGAAGAGATGCCAATACTGTGTCTGCAGTCAAGTAAGCATTCCCGCGTGGACAGGCATGGATGGCTGTGGGCACCTCTCAGTGTGACCATTGGATTTATTTTTTTCTATTTCTATTCTGGGTTTTTTGTTTTTCCATATGAAGTTGAGAATTGATCTTTAAAAAAAAAACTGTGTAGGTATTTACTATGTTAATTCCCCTGATCCATGAACAAGAGAGATCTTTCTATATTCTGGTGTCATCTTCAATCTCTTTAGAGATTTAAAGTTTTTATCAAACAAGTCCTTCACTTGCTTGGTTAGAGTTACTCCTAGATATTTTATATTGCTTGTGGCTAATGGGAAGGGTGTAGTTTTCCTAATTTCTTCCTCTGCGTGACTGTCATTTGTGTATAGGAAGGCTACTGACTGTTTTTGAGTTAATTTTGTATCCAGCCAATTTGCTGAAGGTGTTTACCAGCTGTAGGAGTTCTCTGGTGGAATTTTGGGGGTCACTTACGTACACTATCATATCATCTGCAAAGAGGGATAATTTGACTTCCTCGTTTCCCATCTGGATCCCCTTGATCTCCTTTTGTTGTCTTATTGCTCTGGCTAGAACTTCACCCACTCAGTGTTCTTGACAGGAGCACATCTCTCTGCACTGCTCCACAGACTTGGACTATAGCATTAAGGACATGGGATGGTGTGGGCTGGGGAAGATCCAATAAACCTAAATGTCTGCTGAACCATAAGCCAGATGTGAGTTTCTGTTAAATTTTCTCACTTTTCCCAAAGAGTTCATGGACCAGATGCCTTTCTCTGGCCCCCTTTTTTGGGGGCGGGGGAGTCTCACCCATTTTCAGGGTCTATCATAAACATCATCGTCATCATCAGTGACCACACAAGCAAACTTCATCATCCTGGAAATCTCCCCTCTGGTTCTGGTTCATTTCTCAGCTATGACTTTTCTTTTCATGCCACACTGTTATATTGTCTTGTATTATGTTTGTCCATCCTGCCCCTGCCAGTTGCTTTGTGTGAGTATAGAATACACGGGAGTGCCTCCACTCCCCAGCCAAGTCACACCCTTAAGTCTTCTTGTGTGCTGCCTGTACCATATCACAATGGCACATGTGGTATGAACTGCTCACGGAAGTGACCTTCATCTATATTGAAGAGAGATTTTTTTCCTGCCCATTTAAAATCTTTTAATATTCTCCTATCTCATTAAAGTATGAGCTTATACTTTGATTTTTATTTTGACACCTTGTACTGCCCACTAACAAAATGGTCTTCTGTTATGCATTGCTTCTAGGAGATTCTTCCCCAGCTCTTCCTGCCATGACCAGAAACGACATGTCTAAGACCTTCTTTAACGTCACGAGTATTACAAAAATGGCTTTCATTCCAATCGATTCCGAAGCTGCTCGGATTCAGATCGCAGTAGATCCCGCCGAGCCGGGACAGTGTGAACCCGACAGGGCCACATGTGGACCTTGCATCTCCCACTGACCTCGTCTTCTGTGTTCCTCCAAAGGTGGATCTTGTTTATAGGATTATGTGGGAACTTCTCTACCATGTAACTTCTAGGAACTGGAACTCACCGTGTTTTCTGAGAAATATCTTCATTACCTACCACAGAGGACTTTTGACACATGGTCAATCCTTAAACTGTATGTATCTTTTATTGGGTTACTTGAGTCAGAGATTATGGTTATTTAAAATTTCACAATGCACAAGTTTCATGCCACATTGATGGACACATATAGTTAAACAGATGCATGTTCAAAATCAATTTTGGTATGAATTGGGCAAAGCAAACTTTAAAGTAGATTATGCCTCTTGACAAACTATCTTCTGCCATTTAAGGAAGTTTTTTTTTTTAAAAAGTAATCACTTTACAGCCTGATACCAGTTCCCTCTTCCCTCCCCACCCATTCCCAACCTCATGCTCCCTCCCCCATTTTCCTCTAATTCTTTTCAGAAAAGGGGGGTACCCCTAAAGGGTACCATTCCACCCTCACACCTCAAGTCACAGCAGAACAAAGTGCGTACTCTCCCACTGAGGCCAGATAAGGCAGCTGGGCTAGGGGAAAGGGATACAGTGAGAGGCAACAGAGTCAGAGACAGTCCCTGGTCCCACTGTCAGGGGACCGACATGCTGACCACACTGCACATCTGTGACATATGTGTGGGGGCTCTAGGTCCAGCCCATGCATGCTCTTTGGTTGATGGCTCAGTCTCTGTGAGCCCCATGGGCCCAGGTTAGTTTACTCTGTAGGATGTACAGATGGATGGGACAGAAAGATTGAGCAAATGGCAAACCAATGACTGACCCAACTTGAGACTCATCCCATACCCCACGAAAGAGAGAGAGAGAGAGAGAGAGAGAGAGAGAGAGAGAGAGAGAGAGAGAGAGAGGGAGAGAGAGAGGGAGAGAGAACCAATCCCTGACACTATTAATGACACACTGCTATGCTTGCAGACAGGAGCCTAGCATAGCTGTCTTCTGAGAGGCTTCATCCAGCAGCTGATGGAAACAGACGCAGAGACCCACAGCCAAAGAATAGACTAAGCTCGGGGAGTTTTGTGGAAGAGTGGGAGGAAAAATTTGAGGGATTCAGAGGGGTCTAGGACACCACATGAAGGAAGTTTTTAAAGAAAAAAAATGTTTATCCTACTTTTATTTATGTGTGTACGTCAGTAGGTCTGTATGCCACATGTGCAGGTGCCTGCAGAGGTCAGAAGAGAGTGTCAGGTACCCTGGACTTGGAGCTACAGGTAGTTATAAGCCTCTGAATATGGGGACTGGGAGCTGAACTCTGGTCCTCTGGAGGAGTAGTTACCCCACATAACCTCTGTGCTGCCTCATCAGTCTCAATAGAACAAAGTTTTGCTCATGAAGAATACAAAAAGTGTTCCTGAATAAAAATCAAAAGACCGAAAGATTTCTTTTTGTTTTACATCATACTAGAAGATGAGCGTGCTAACCGTAAGGACCATGATCGCCTGCAAAAAGTACTCAACGATTTGCCTCCTCATGAAGTGATGTCTGCTTATGCATTTCACATATACATTCCAGAGAATAATTTAATAGAGAATATCTTAAAAGATAGAAGAAAAACATTCAGGTTTCCCAAATCTTTATAGAAAGAGTAATACCTTTAAATAGGAAGTGGGTATTCGAATAAGAAAACATCAAAGTAACCTGGAAATGGTGGCACATTGAGTTCTGGCTTCAGTCCTTAGCAGTTTGGGGAAAAATGGCACGGACACTTTAGTATTTTATTTTGATTACAATTATGTCAACAGGTCTGTAGATTTTATTTTAGCTTATTGGAGTTTTGGAGGGCTGGGGGATGTTACTTTCTTTGTCTTTGAATTCATGACCAAAACCATTAACGGTTAGTGACAGTTTGAATTTGGTGTGAATAATGCAAAACCATTAACGGTTAGTGACAGTTTGAATTTGGTGTGAATAATGCAAGCAAAGAAAAGTAGGGCAGAGGTTTTAGTTTCAGCAAAACATATGCTCACACATTATCTATTCTGGGTTTCGTTCATCAGGAAAACAGGTGCTGTCTCAAAATATTACTACAAGGTGGCTCATTAGTCTGCAGGTGGGACACATAGCACTTAAGTCCTTCCCTGGGCTATTCTTAAAGAGACTATTGACACAAAGCCAATGGTTTGCAAACACAATTGTTCTTCAAATTTAATGTTATCGCAGGTCTCCCGCGTATGTGTTTTCGGGGCTCAGTTCCCACTTCAGTGCTTCCAAATCCTGCTGATCCCTGAGTTGGAACAAAGCTCTCAGAGGCAATCAACTGCTCTGGCCATCCAGGTGCCACACACACAGACACACACACACACACACACATACACACACACACACACACACACAGACTCACACACAATGCCCTTTTATTTATGGAAATACACACAGATCTATTCTGCATGCACTCGGAGCTCAGTACAAATAACACCCCTTTCCCACAGGCGACAGGAAGGATGTGGTTTGAAGGACATGGCTGCTTCATCTGAACGTGCAGGTTGTTCTTCAAAAGAGCCCTTGTTTTCAAGCTCCACTGCATTTTAGAATATACAGCTCAGCCATGCCCCAAATCCCACTTTCATTTTCTAAAATGGACAATCAAGGAGACCCGTAGATGCTTCTTTTCCTTCTGACCCCAATGGAAACAGACTGGAAATGTGCTCACTATCAAAAGATATTTCTGTGAGCTCTTGGCCCAGCAATTCCTCGTGTACTCATCAGTAACAATAACACCATACTAACATTGCCGGATAAAATGGCCAGCACTACCCAGTGGCTTGATCATATTAGCTCATTTTGCATTTGATCTAAGGATAAATATACAGACTCCTCCCAGCGGTGGAAAGCACCGCTCCCCCCCCCCCCCTTACCCCCAACACCCCCCCCCCCCAAAGCTGTAATACAGCCAGGTCCCTCACTGCCACAAAAGTAAATATTTGTAGAATTGTCTTGGTTTCATCTGAATGTGAATGTGAGCTATAGCATCACTGGCTACTGTTTAACATGGTGAAGTGTAATAACACACATCACAAAGTGCTAATTCCAGCACCTCCACTATCCCCTCCCTTAAGTCCAGTGATGCACTCAGAGGGAGAAAGCATGGAGGAGTCACATCTCCAATTTCACATAGCCTGCATCCTGGGGACTCACTGCCTTTTTAAAAAAATTATTTCTGAAACACCCTGTGTCCTGAATGCTTACTGTAACCGCCATTCTCTCCTTCTCTTTTTCCTCTGCTCTTGATTAATCCCCAGCACCAGGAAACTTGTTAACCTACACATGACCTCCTATTTGGGATCTAGCAGCTCACACCTCCCTGATGCCCCAACTAAACTCAATAGTTAAAGACTTGGAGCAAGTATGTTTTTCCAGTCCACAGCAGAAAAGTCTTTTACCTTAAAAAGGATGCCCCGTTGGTTACCAGTTGCCTCTTCAGCTCTGCATGGAGAGTCTTCCCCTGCCAATGTCCTTCCTGAACAGTTACTAGCTCACCAGGAGCTACACTTTATGAGAACTGCTTTGCCAGTGGTGTAAGTCCACGGCCATGAGCTACTGCTTCTGCATTCCGTCCAGCTTCCTCACTCTGTAAGCTCTCCCTAAGCACTTCTTGTTTTTCACCCATCGGTTGTAGAATGTGTTATCTACAAGGGACTCGGCAGAAGACTACAGTGACGGGGATCGAGGAAAAGAAGGATGGACATTTGATGGGGATATTTTATCGCTAACACTCAACTTGAAATACCATGTCTGAGAAATTGTACACAACTCCCTGCGCCAGGTGGGACATTACTCTCACTCCAGCATATTATATAAACGTCTGCATTTTTCATTCCCCAGGAAGAAATAAATGACTGGATAAAAATGACTGTGCCCTGGCTCTTTAAGAGTCTGCATCTCACTCCTAGATGCCAGGAACATTTCACCTTGTGTCGGGCTCTGAGCTTTGTGTAGTTCTTATATAAACCTTGGTCTCCAGACACATTCCAAGCTGAATTTATTTCAAAATTCCAAACTGCATTTATTCCACTCTGCTCACTTAAGATTCCAGTTGTGATTGGAACAGACACACTTCATTTACCTTCTGTGCAGTATTCGGTGAACCACCTGTTAGGTCTCACCCTGGCAGGTGGCATTCAAACCCTCATGTGTCTCTGTATCAGCCTATTAAAGCTTTGCTTTTATTTGTAAGGGATGTGATGACCTCCAGTGTCGTCTTTCTTGACAACAGTTTTTGAGACTGGAACATGAGAAGTCTGACAAAATAATATGATAAATGATAACGCTCTTTCCTTACACTTATACCATTTACTTGTCATGACATAAAGTCATGTACCAATGAAACATACAATTCAACTTCCCTCTGTGATCTATTTTACCCAGTTTTCTAGATACAGAATGACATAAAATGAAGTAACTTGATAAAATGCCAGAGGCAAACACAACTTTAGCACTGTGTTGCTTGGGCAAGACAAACCACTTAGAGATGAGGCCTTGAGAAAGGTCAGTTCTCAAGGAGGAAGGATGCATCCCATGGAAGGGAACTGATTCTTTGTTGGGTGTGTGTGAATTTCCTGAATGAGGTTTAAGGCAGAAATGACAGGTAGCTTAAAAGTCAGCTGCCCCCGAGGAAGCCAATGACAGAAGCAGACACTTGACCACACAGGGTGTTGTGCCAGATTGTTGACCACACAGGGTGTTGTGCTGGATTGTTGAAAAGCTTCTGCAACAACCCCTGATCAGTGGTTGACTACCATAAGCCGCCACTTTTTTTTTTTTTTAACTAATATAACAGCCGTAGGCATATGTGCACCTGTGTGTGCATGACTGAGTGTGTGGTCTCTTCAGCTCTCCCTCGGGGTTTTCCAAGGATGCTTAAATTCCTTGTTATGCCAGAAAAATGGCTCCAACTCCCTCATATGATATAGTCTTTCTTTACTTTGAGAAACTCCCCCTTGGCTCAACCGGATTATTTCCCTTCAGTGGAGATGCTGTGGTCGGTCACTTTAAATATCCTCTCGCCACTATCCACTGCTCCCCAGGAATTCCTACCACTGATACACAGATCCAAATAAGGTCACTATTTTATTTCTTTTCTTAGAGCTTAGCTATGATGTTCTGATAAATTCCTGTGACTACAGGGATGAGTTCTGGGACAAAGCCTCTGTCTTCAACATCTCTGGGACCCCAGGAGGGTCCACTTTCCTGTCTTCTCTTTCTCCAGACTCTAATTTGTCTTTTCATCCTAACACAGTGCTTGGCCCATACATCCACGTACTCAGAAAATCTCTGATCCTCAGAGATACAGTAATCCAGAAAGGGAAAACTTGTGTAGCTATGTCTACTCTCATGAATTTATCCCAACCAGACTTTAGTACATCCAACTCACAAGGAGGCCTATTTTGATGTTCTCATTGAGGCCTGTCTTCCCACCTCTATTCCAGATGTTAGCTGCTCCTCTTTGTCTATTTACCATGTAGAACTTTGTCTTCTCCCTCCTGTTGGCTCTTGTGCAGCAGGGCCTTGGAGCTGGTAGCTGATTTTTTAGACTTTGGTTCTCCACTATCCGTTGAGCTCACATAGACAGCCTGACTCCAGGCATCGTGTAGTCTTTATACCATTGCCATTTGCAAATGCTACAAAAATCAAGTTTGTTTTCTAAATTATTTATTTATTTATTTTGAAAAATCTACTTGGGTAGGTTTTGTTTTTAAGGCTACCCAAGGCCTGGTTTATCAGAATACTACCACTTACAAAGTATTCTAGACAGGAACGGAATTATTAAAAACCGCAATGACATCCTTTTATCCATCCTCCTTCCCTCCCTGGTCCTATAGCTTCCTTCCTTTCCTGCTCTATTGCCCAGAGTCACCTGGACTCAGTGCAGCCATTTGCTCCTACCAATCTAATTTCGCCTTCAGTGCTTATCAGTTCTTCTCAGCAGCTGCTATTTCCAAGGTAACTCACTGGGGCCAATGGCCCTATGACTACAGTTGTACAGTCTGGTGACTCCACCAGTGGGATTCCACACCGCTGACTACCACACCTCTGCATAATCCTCCGTCTCATTTGTGACAGTTCCAGAACTTCCCCTAACTGTTCTGGCCATCTCCTCTCTGGCCCCCTTTCAAGGTCTTTTTTATTTCCTACCATTTCCTTAGGATCTAGCCCGGAACTCCTTCCCTGGCTTTTTCTTTTTTTCAATTTTATGCGGACTTCATGAGTTAGTCCTGCTGTAAAGGGATTGATACATTGGCAAGATATCTGTCACTCACAAAGCCTCCTGCCTCTCAAACAGTCCCTTGCATGTGCCATGGTCACTGTTCATTTAAAGGGTTCAGGTACAAGGCACAGCAGGCCCCAGTGTCACTGGATTTAACCTCCTGTTCTGTACTCTGCTAGTTCTTTCCCCTGTGTCCTTTAGTCTTCTCTTCATGACATAGATATTTATGAGCATATTTCTCAGTCTGTGACACCCTGGCCTAAAATACCAGCTTCCCCCTTTGTCTTGAGCTGCCCTTGTAACTTCATTTCTTCATCTGCTATACTGTGCACACTTCTGTCCTTTCTGCATCTGCCCCCCAAGTCCTGAGCCTTTGCTCCCATATACCACAGGGTCTTTTCGCACACCATTTTCTTCTTCTATTTCCTTCTTTCCAAGGTAACTCTGATGTGTCTTTCTGATCTTGGCTTAACTGGAGGTTCTAAAAAGAAACAGTCCCTGAGTACTTCTTATGTGCTCAACTCTCATTAGAAAACCTTCTGAACTGCTGATTAGGCATAAACCATTGAGCTACCTGTGATGTAGGAGAGATCTATTATCTTCACACTATTTCTAGTTAAATTAATTACTGTAAATTTTTTCAGCATAATATATAATCATGTGGTTTTATGCTTTGCTCACAAAGCATGTAATGGAACGCCAATATTTGTCTTTAAATCACACCCACACAATTTACCATCCAAACTGAGGCACATTTCTCCACAAAAGAAGATATAATGGTACAAGGAGACACAGAAAAACTACAAACTGTAGAGGTCTCTGGCAAACTGGGATATGTCACCTTAGCTTTGGTTGACATATCAGCACAAATAGGTACCTGTAGAATTCTCTGTGCAGATTGGAATGCGACTGGGGCCATAGCTAATCCCATGATAGAAGAACCAGGTAAGCCCATCCACAGCACAGCATGCATAGAAGTCTATGACTGCATTTATCATTCTGAGTTTATCAGCCCTGGTTTTGTTTATCCTCATTTTCCTTTTGTCTCCCCACAGCAAACTGAGTTTACTATTTCAATAAGCACTCATCTGAGCGATAGGCTTGGCACAGCTAGGAGGTGTCGGGTTTGAATGTGATGTGGTCCTGAGGGCTCATGTGTTTGAACACTTGGGCCCTAGGGGTGGTGCTGGCTTAGCAGTTATAAAACATTTAGGCCATTCAGTCTTGGGGGAGGATGTGGGTCATTGGGATGAGCCTTGAGGTTTTGTAGCCTAGCAGGGCTGCCTGTTCAGTTTCTGCTATCCCAACAGTGCTGCCAATGCCTCAAGCTCCTTCTGCCATGACATCCCTGCCATGACGTGTCTCCCCTCAAACTGTGAGCCAGAATAAACCCTTCATCGCTAAGTTGCTTCTTGTCAGGTATTTGATCCTAGAAACAAGAAAAGGTAACTGACTCAGGAACGGAAGAAGGGACAGGAAACCGTCCTTGAGAGAAGCTACAGTTGGTTACACGATCAATAATGTCTTCCCTCCTGGGACACTCAGCTATGACTGGCTCTGCCTGTGAAGACAAAAGCTGCCTGGCTGCAGCTATGGTTCAGATCTCCCACTTCCACCTTCAGAAGTACGTCCAGTGAGCTGAACCCCCTAGAAGGAGACAGCACAACAGCAGCACATGAGTTTGCTTTACCTTTGCTCTCCTCTGCTACCACACCGAAAGGCCCCACGGAGGAGCACGTTTATGCAATTTCTACAGAAGGAAGCGATGCTTGTTCTTCTTATGTACATGTCCATTTCAGGCACTGGTTTCTGCCCCTGGGACAAGAACTTGAAGGGGCTCTGGAAGGCAAGCCGCATCTCTGATTTTGGCAGGCCATGCTATTACACCCACGTTTAAATCCTGAGTAAACTGAAAGGCCCAAGATATGTTTTTTTACTATGTGGTCAGATTCCACTTTACAAGTGTGGAGAGGAGCCAGGGCGTGGTCAAGCTACCTTGAGGACAGCAGAACGTTTCCATCACACACAACACATCTGTGGCATTATGAACTCTCCAACCTAAACACAAGAGAAAAATTCTTATGCACTAACGCTTTGGGGCTTAAGAGTTATAGTCTTTATGAAATGGGGCCAGGAGAGTCTTAAGGGAAGTAGTTTCTTGGGCTGTAGTTGCTGGAGAGGGAGCAGTTTAGTGTTCATGTCTCTTAAGTGCTGGCAAGAAGCCCATGTAAAATGCAGTGTTTTACTATTCAGACCCCCCCTCCCAGCCCTGCCAAGTTCCAAAGACCTCCACGCTTCCTCCTTTCCCAACTCTATTGTGCTATCAGTACAAGGTCCTAATAAAACTCAAATGTGATCTTTGCTATTTTCAGACTAAAAGAATAATACTTCACTTACCCCACAAGAAATATCTCTTAGGACAGATATGACTTTCACACAATCTCTTTGCTCCCTTTTCCTTTGACCTAAAGAGAATTCTGTAAAGTACCCAGAGAAAATGAAAACAGCTTACAGAATAATTAAGTCATTCAAATCACAGCAAAGGATAACCACAGCAAAAGTTACCTGAAATTGATGAAGAACCAAAAAAAAAAAAAAAAAAAAAAACAACAAAAAAAAAAAAAAAAAAAAAAACCATTCAGTGATAGTCAATAGATAGGTAGATGTATTTTTCCAAAATCTTGGTCTGATACTCATGACTAAGATGAATAAAATGTGCACATGAGATGAAAAGGGCAAGCAAAGAACCTTTTCTATTTGTGTTTGTTTGTGTGTGTGTGTGTGTGTGTGTGTGTGTGTGTGTGTGTGTGTGTCTGTGTGAGTAGGTGGGGGGGGGTGGACAAGAAAGCAAGTGCATGCATGTATGTGAAAAGTTTGTGTGGAGGTCAGAGGTCGACTTTGGCAATCATACCTCAAGTTCTGTTTTCTTTGTTTGTTGTTTTGTTCTTCTTCTTCTTCTTCTTCTTTTTTTTTGACAGGGTCTCTTACTGGTTTTAGGCTTGCTGATTTGGTTCTACCTATTTCTGCTTCCCTGACGTTGATAATGCAAATGTGTGCCACCATGTCTCTTTTTTAAAGATTTATTTATTATTTTTTATTTTTTGGTTTATGAGTGCTTTACCTGCTTATATATGTGCGTGCACCATACATGCAGTGTCTGTGGGGGCCAGAACAGGGCTTACAGTTCCCTGGCACTGGAGTAACAGATGTCCGTGAGGCACCACATAGGTTCTAGGAACCAAATCTGGCTACTGTGCTAGAGCAGGAAGTGCTGAGCCATCTGTCCGTTTGTTCGTTTGCTTTGCTTTTGCTGTTTTGTTTTAGTGCAGCAAGTACTTTACCAGTTCAGTCATCGCCCTCACTTAGAGGTAAGCTTTCTTTGCTGGGAACATTTAGAATGAGCTTGCTGGGTAAGCACATGGTGAGCCTATGATGAGCTCTCCCCAAGCTTTGAGTAGGGACCAGATCACAGCGTGGAAGATAAGGAAATGGGCGTGGGGAGTGTGGAGTGAGGGGGAGTGGTAGTGGACTGAGAGTCCGGACAAGACTGGTTGCATTTCTGAGCCTTTCATAAATTATTATTTGAGGTCATCAAAACCACCCAAAGAAGTATCTTGAGTGACAGTTTGGGCACAGACACCCAGAGATAAGGGAAGAGCCCAGGCGCCATGCGAATGAGTAGAAGTTTGGCATAGCATGATTCCATTCACTGAGTCAGAAAATGAAATGTGATGGTCGAGGTCTAGATGTTAATGTCCCCCACAACTGACAGCTCTCGGCTGGTGGCAATGTTGTGGAAAGCTGAGGAGCCTTTTGAAGACAGGAGTCGTGTGGGAGGAGAGGGGTCCCTGGGGACAGGTCTCCTCCTTCTACCTGCTCTCTGTTTCCTGTCTGTGGGTTCAGTGTCACTGGCAACTTCACATTGCAGCTGCCGTGTCTTGCCCATAATGATGGAAGGTAGCCAGTTATCAGTCAAGATAGACTTCATTCCTTAGGTGGTCTTTTTTCTGGGTATTTTAACACAGCAATAAGAAAAGTAACCAATAAAAGGATCGTGAGTAGGATTAACTACTCTATTTTAGTATCGGTGACTGATTAAAAAAGAACAGATTTGAAACTTTCACTTCATCCACTCAGTAGGCAGCAGAAAATACCTGTAACTGTAAACTCTAAATTCCCAGTAAAGGAAGCAGAAAACCAAAGCAGCCTGGAGCAGAATCAGTGGTTAACTGAGGATGTATTATGTGCTAGACACTGTCTGGGAAGTGGGAGTGGTCAGTAAGCTTTGCAAAGAAAGTCTTTCCGGGAAAGGGCTCCCCCTCCCTCCCCCCTCTCTCCCTCCCTCCCTCCTTCCCTCCTTGTCTTCCCCCTCTCATGTGTGTATGCACATATGCATACATGCACACACACACATGCACATATGCATACATGCACACACACACATGCACATATGCATACATGCACACACACACATGCACATATGCATACATGCACACACACACACTTAGGATGGTATAGTGGAAAAAGATAAGTAGGTGAGGCGTTTGATGTACGCAGGGTAGAGAGGCGGCGTGTTTCATATAGATACGGTAGCAAACCCTCTCTACTAAGGAAATATAGAAAAGCAATTGGGAGTCAACAGAGTCCACCCTGGGGCCTACACACTGGAACAAGAAGGGGAGAACATCTTGACTGAAAGAAAGAATAATTATAAATATTCATAAAATCGTACTCATAAGTGACCTTAATTTCTGTTGCAGTCCAAGAGTTTGTTTTGAGGCCGAGGATGTGGCAGTCCTTTCCTAAAATAAGCTATCTCAAGGTATGTTTATTTTCAATTCATGCTTAAGTTCAGTTGCAAAGTACGGGATAAAGCAGGATAAGTAAAGGTATTTAATTATTGTTTTCTTTTCCAGATCCTCAACAGAATAATTACTGAGAAACTCTGCTGCCCAGAAAACGTCTATTAGAATTATTGAGTACCAAAGAAACCACAAAGGCAGGAAGAAGGAGGGTGCTGTATTTACATCCTACACCGCAATCAGTGCTTTTGGGTTGTTGGAATACATCTTTGCTGGGGAAGTATCTTGCACAAGAAGTTTAGAATGGTCATAAACTGTCATAAATTCATCTGTTAATCTGAACATGTGGGTTTTATTCGTTTCCAAAAACAGTGGTCTTGCTATTCAGAACCTATGGGGCTGAAATGCCGAAGGACAGAGGACACTTCAGCTTGTCAGTAGCAATCAGTGCAGCTCAGGGAATGCTCCCAGACCCACAACTATAATGGGCTTTTCCACATAGTGATTCGAATTTATTATCACCCAGATAATACAGATAAAACAGCAAGTCCATCCATGCATAAGCATACGCTTAAATCCGCGAAATACTTGGGACCCCCTGGCAGTTAAAATTAGAGTTCAGAATAATGAAAGAGCTTTTGCATTGGATGCCTCGTGTGGCGTATTTCGTCTAAGCTCCCAACTTGTTACGATAAGATCAGCCCTGCCTTACGTAGCATAGCACATAATCCGAAGTGGGTAAGATGAGTTCCTTTGTTTACAGCCACCCAGAAGATCCTTTTGATGGAGCTTGTTCAAAAGCTGCCGGCCTCACTCCAAAGCGCGCGCTCCCACAACTTGCTCTTGGCTTCTCGGGAAAGACAAAACCACTGTTCTGCCTTACAAGTGTTCTGGAAACTACTAGCAACTCGCCAGGCAGGCAAACCTGACTGTGCCTGCAGTCCTGTGGGAACCTCTGTGTGTTTGCGCGTGCACATACAGTGAGTATGTGGTAAGCAGGCAGGCACCCACTTCCCTCTGCCCCTCCCCCTGATGTTGAGTTTTTAGAAGTTACTGGAAATCCTTGCAAGCTCTGCTCTATGGCTAGCCAGCTTCTGCCTGTCCTCATGCGCTAGGGGACGGTCAGACAGAGTGTGATAATGGAATTGCCTCATGCTTGCTTGATACAGAGCAGTGACTGGCCTGGCGCTGGTCTTAGAATGTGAATGGAAATGTTCTTCTCCTCAGTCAATTTTTCTTTCTCTTATACATTTTTTTAAATTAGCAATTTTCTTTATAGCATTTTTATATGTCTTCAGTTTTCATTGGCTAAAACAAAAGCAAAGTAGAAGTCCCACCTCCTTCAGAGAGGACTATTTTCTTCTGGCTACCATGTCTCACCCATTTCTGTTTTTCCTGATTCATTTTAAAACACCTATTCTTCCCAGGGACACTTACAGAATTTCTGATTATCATTTACAATAAGCCCAGAGATGACTGCCGCACATAAATTTCTCTGCTGTATTCCTTGCTGGGACACACTTATTTCTTCCCAGCTCCCTTTAAGCACTTTGTTTGTACCCTTGCTATAAATATTGATGTCTCTCTTTGCATTGCTGTTCCGTGTCTACACATCGTATCTTCCTCTCATAAACAAGGCGAGTCTCCTAGGGGAAGGGCTAGCATCACCGAGGTTGCACATCACAGGGCATCTCACAAAGAAAAGAGACATAGCATTTATTTTGCGACTTGAATTGTACAAGAGTAGCCTGGCTCCTTGGGGAAACGCTGATGTGAAACCTCTCCTGCTTCTGTGATAAGGAGGAAGAATGTGCTTTTGTTTACTGACTTCCTGCTCAAGGTCTATTCGGGTTCTATCTTCTTTACGGATATGGCTTGTCAGAAGTTTACTCTTCGGCCATCAGTGAAAGATGAGGGGAAACGGGGGGGAGAAGAAAAAGAGAGGGGATAGAGAAGGGAGAGGGGGGAGGGGGGAGGAAGGGAGGGGAGAGAGAGAGAGAGAGAGAGAGAGAGAGAGAGAGAGAGACTTTAATAGTAGTTAACACGGAATAGACACAGCCTTCTTGGCCAGTTCCGGCGTCACCTGGTGTGGCTACTATAATTAACAAGAGCCACACGCACATTTCTAAGGAGCTACTGCAGCTTGAACATTCTTATTACATAGATGCTCTAGATACTTGCCACGGTATGCTAATTAGACAAGCCGGCTCAATGCACCGAAGATACTTCTACCCAAACACCAGTGCACTCCTTAGCAGTGGGCAATGTTAGGGGCAACTGTTTTTTTTTTTTTTTTTGTCAACTGAAATAAAAACTTTGCAAAATCAAAAAATGCCAAAGTCACAATTCTCCCCCAAACTGTTCTTGGATGGAGGAAAGCTTTTCTCGTCTAGCCACCATTCCCCCGAGCAAGCTCCTTGTTGCTTTTGCCTGTGTCTCTGCTGGGGCAGGGTGCAGTACGGATGTGTGCCCTTTTCGAAAGCAGTGTCTTTAAAGCATTCGTGTAGACACTGCACTCATTACTATATATATTTTTTCAAAGTTGTGAAGGGGAATTTTAAAGACGTCCCCCAAACAAAGATCCCTTAAAACGAACAAAGCCAGAAGTGGTGTCCTTGTGACCGCCATAGAAAACCTAACAGACAAGTGTGTGTGCATTGTGGAAATGCCACAGTCACAAAGCCACCCTGCTGCTGTCGAGTGGAAATGTCAAATCTGATGCTAATCGGAAAGGCCTTTTTCATTAATTAATAAGTCCATGTGCCCATCACTCCCTTTTGTTTTGTTTTATTTGTGGGGCAGGGTTTCATGTAGCCCACTCTCACCTCTACTTCTCCATTTAGCCAAGAATGGCCTTGAACTCCTGACTCTTCAGCCTTTACCTACCAAGTGGTTATGGACACTCGTCGCCAAGCTTGGTTTCTCATGACTGCTGGATAAAGGTTTTGATATATGTTTGTTTTCACTACTAGATTCAATTCCTCAGTAGGATCTGCTTCCATGTTTTATATATATATATATATATATATATATATATATATATATATATATATATATATATATAAATTTATTCATATTACATCTCAATTGTTATCCCATCCCTTGTATCCTCCCATTCCTCCCTCCCTCCCTTTTTCCTCTTACTCCCCTCCCCTATGACTGTGACTGAGGGGGACTTCCTCCCCCTGTATATGCTCATAGGGTATCAAGTCTCTTCTTGGTAGCCTGCTGGCCTTCCTCTGAGTGCCACCAGGCCTCCCCATCCAGGGGACATGGTCAAATACGGGGCACCAGAGTTCACCACTCCCCCAAATCTAAAAGAGCGGCATTCAATAATTAGTCTCTCAAGTCTGGAAAAATTTGTTGGAGTGGGCAATTTGATACTGAAAACGTTCATGTAGAAACAATTCTTGGTAGAAACGAATGAACCATAAACTCCAAGTGCACTTACTAATTCTTTGAGATAGTCTTTCTTCATAGGCCAGGATAGCCTAGAGCTCATTGTATAGGGCAGGATGGCCTCAGACTCCTGGTGATCCCCCTGACCACTGGGTAGGTGAGGAGGGTGGGGCATGAGGAATTCTACATACTCTACATGGAGGAATTTGAATTTCTGACTTGAAGCCTGTTGAGATTTGGGGCAGAACAAATGCTATGAATAGGATAATTTAGGAAAACTATGAGGCGATGTTACATAAGTTATGAGAAATTAGGTATCAGAGCCACCTGGTCAGGATGGCTGACTCGCAACAAAGATCTAAGTCTTATTTGACTTTTCGCATACCTGTCATTTTAAAAGGCAGAACCTGGACACTATAACACCCAGTCTTGATAAAGGAGAAAAGACCAAAGGAAGATAAAGAAATGTGGGGGATCCTGGGAAGGGGAAGGTCTCCTAGGACTCTGGATACTTCCTGAGTCTAGTGTTGTAAAAAGAATTGTACAATTCTTACTATGATACAATTGTAAAAAGAAAACAGGAATTCAGTTTAATGTTCTACTTTCCTGTAAGGTGCCAGGTCCTTTCTGCACATGATCATTTGGAGGGCTGGAAGAGTGAAGGCATGAAAAAGTGTCCCACATTCTTAGCAACCTTAGCTATTACCAAAAAAAAAAAAAAAAAAAAAGAGGCAGGAAATGCCTCAAGGGCAAGTGCACAGGAATCTGACAAAATAGGAGTCTGGGGAGATTGCTTGGTGTGTAGTACACTAGCCACGGAAGCACAAGGGCCCGAGTTCAGTCCAGAGAACTCATGTAAAAATGCCAGGTGCGGTGGCACATGCTTAGAATCGCGGCTCTGAGGAGATGGAAGCAGGCAGACTCCTTGGGCTTGCAAGCCTAGCCAAATCAGCAAGCTCAGGGCCAATCAGAGAATCTACCTCAGGAAACAAGGTGAACAGCTAATGATCAATGGCACATTAGCCTGTCCTCTGACCTTCACACACACGTACATACACATGTGTATAGCATGGGCACTTGTTTGAATACCAACACCAAATTGGGTTTAACCCATGAGGAAAAGTACTCACAATAATTGATACAGCAAGCTGTTCAGATCCATTGTACTGTGTTCAGCTAAGGGAGCTGGACAGTGGCCAATAGGCCAAAATGTTCTTCAAAGTGGGCAGGCAATTTAGATGAGTAATGACTTAGTAACATATGAAAAATATGGTAGATTTTTGACAAATTAATGGAATAAGGCCCCCTAGATCTTCTTTGATTTTTATCCCAGATATCCAAGGACTCAAAACTGGAATGCAGCCATAGCTACCCGGCTCCTGCCTCAGTAGGAATGTATACACAAGCGATCAGCATCTTGTGTGTGACAGAATGTTAATAGAATTCAGAACTATATCACATAGGGACAGGACTGAACTGATAACACTTAGCTGGAGGAAGGCTTGAGAGTTCTTGTCAAGTTTCTGAAGGGTTATCGGGTATGAGTGGAATCAGGCTTGTTCTCTTTGTGGTCCCTCTAGAGAGCAGACCTCATATTGACGGGGAGAAGAGGCAGACTGCTGGTCTGGCTCTTTGGGTTATGTAATTTTCCAGCAGCCAGAGATGAGTTATCAGTAAATTAGACTGACTTGTGAGATGGTGAGATTCCTACACAGAATGTGCGCCTGTCAAGATTAAACGGACAACTTGCTGGGAGTGACAGACCTTAGAGGGGATGTTAGGCTGGTAGGTTTGAGGTCTTTTCCAAATCTGAGATAGTAACATTATATAATATCAAGGTTAAATAAAGGGAGGATGGAGGAGAACACTAGAGCTTAGAAAGAAATACACAGAAATGAGAAAAGAACCCAGGAGCTGTTACCTAACACTTTATTTATAAGGTTGTTTGTTAGATATCAATTTTTTTACATGTGTGTGCTTTCACCTGTTTGCACAAGTATGTGCAGGTGCATATGCATTAGTGTGCATGTCCATGTAGAGGTCAGAAGTTGGTGTGTGTCTTCTTCAGTTTGTCTCTACTTCTCTTTTCCTTCTTAGCTCTTTCTTTCTCTCAAGACAGACTCCCTGAATGAATGTGAATCTCATAAGTTGGCTGGGCTGCCTGGCCAGAATGTCCCGGAGGTCCTTTGAAGTCCTCTCCAACTCTGGGAATGCAGGACATGTCATTGTATTTGGTTTTTATGTGGGTGCTGGGGATCTGAACTCGGGTCTTTCTGCTTGTGCAACAAGTACTCTACCAACTGAGCCATCTCTCCAGCTCCCAGATATCAACTAAAAACAAAACTATAAAAGTATTAATTAAAAATTGGAAGGTACAGGAACCCACAATTCATTTTTTTCTTCTTCTAGAGTGAGGGGAAACTTAGTTCTTCTGAGTAGACAGACGTTAGAAATAGGATAAAGGAAAACAACAGAAGTGAAGCCTGTGTCTTCTTGCACTTTCCCGAGCCTCTCGAATGTTCCTTTCATATTCTAGCTAGTGACTGAAAGTTCTATCCATGTTTTCATGCTCAGTATAGAAGATGGGTGTTTTCCGAATTCTCTTCAGGTCCACAATTGGCTACCATCAACTTATATACATTTAGCAAATGTTTTTATGCTTGATCAAATGATACCATTTCTATATATGTGCAGAGACAGTGTTTTTTTTTTAAATTTTGAACAATTATCCTTTATTTTATATAATTCTATATGTTGCCTTTGGGCTGAATGCTAATGAGTTATTTTTAACATAAAACATGAATTTTCAATAAAGATCTGATAAGCCAAATATTTGAAATTTTTAAAAAAGTTGCAGAACCACACATTCATAAAACAAAATCTACATTTTGACTACTCTTCCAATGGTCATCTTTATATTATTTAACTAATTGTGTTAATAAATCATAATTTCATCCTGTAAAAATTATTCTTTTCAGTATACTCTTTTGTAATACAACTAGAAACAGTCATGAGACAGTGATTTTACTAAGCATTTGCAATTTTAAAACTCACTGCTTTCAGTTTGTGAGAACACACCAACTTGCCTGGAAGAACTGATTGGCTCTTATCTTCTATTTAATACAAGTGATTCTGGGAAGAAGATCCTGGTCATCTGGAAGGTCAGGCCTCATGCAGTAGAGCGCAGAGGTCACTCCCTACTGAACTCAGTGCTCCTTTGGTAGGGTCGTGGCTGGCTACCACAGGAGTCTGGCAGGACAAGCCAGTCAGTGAAGGCTTTACTAAACAAGGTCAGCTGTCCTAGTTAACTAGACATTTCTTTACAGAACAATTAACTGTGGTGAAATACACACATACTTGCCTCGGAATATAGTACACGTTCTGTGCTTTAAATCACACACACATACACACACACAGACACACACACACATACACACACACAGACACACACACACAGACACACACATACACACACATACACACACATACACACACACATACACACATACACATACATACACACACATACACACACACATACACACACATACACACACACACATACACACACACAGACACACACACACAGACACACACACACAGACACACACACACACAGACACACACACACAGACACACACACAGACACACACACAGACACACACACACTGACACACACACACACACACACACACACACACACACAGACACACACACATACACACACAGACACACACACACAGACACACACACAGACACACACACACAGACACACACACAGACACACACACACAGACATACACACAGACACACACACAGACACACACACAGACACACACACAGACACACAGACACATACACACACAGACACACACACACATACACACACAGACACACACACACAGACACACACACATACACACACACATACATACACACAGACACACACACACATACACACACATACACACACAGACACACACACACAGACACACATACACACACACACACAGACACACAAACACACACATACACACTCCTTTACAAATGATGTAATTATTCAATTGACTTACTTCATTTTTTCTTAATTAAGCATTGTATAGAGAATTCCAGAATGTCAGGCTATCAGAAAGGCATGATTTGCCTTTGAAGTGTCCATAACTGTAAACTGAATCACTGCATCAGCTAAACAAATATGATTCAAACTTCAAAACTATCTTCCTACATCTATTCAAGAAGTCCCAGTGGCTGGAGAGATGACTCAGAAGTTAAGAGCACTGAGTGCTCCTCCATAAGTCCTGAGGTCAATTCCCAGTAACCACATGGTGGCTCACAACCATCTATAATGCAATCTGATGCCCTCTTCTGGCCTGCAGGCAGAGCACTGTATACATAATAGTATATAATAAATAAATCTTTAAAAAAATGAAAGAAATTAAAAAAAAAAAAAAACCAAAAGAAGTCCCATAATGCTTCTTGAGGGTGCTTAGTGGTTTAGAAATAATAACCTTTCAGGAGGAAATAGAAAAATGATTTTTTTCAAAATTTGAAGTAATATGCTCAGAATTATGCAGCAATGTCAAGGACAGGCACCGCAGCATTCATAATGCCCATCATAGTGCATGGCTGACATACAGTAATTACCTCTAATACATGTCTCCCCAAAACTCACGTGAAAATTTGGTATGCTATTTATTTCTCAGTGTTGTTGACATGCTCCCCCCATGTTTGAATATTCCTTCAGTTCCGTATGCAAGAAGACAGAAAGGGACATCAGATTTAGTCACTTGCTTTCCTCCTTTCCGGGGTGCTAGCTTTCACTCACTACCCACAAATGCCATGGCTTACTGTGCATGTAGAAAGTGAATAATTCAGGGTCAGCTACTCTTCAGTATTATATTTCATTAAAAAAATTTAAAGTTAAAAAATTTAATGTGTGTGCATTGTGTGCATGTGTATTTCTGTATATATACGTGACAGGATGTATTTGCGGGGGTCAGAGGACAACTGCAGAAGTCAGATCTCTTTTTCTAATATCTAGAACCAAACTTAGGCCATCAAGCTCGGTAGCAAGAGCATGTAGCCACTGAATCATCTCATACACCTTCTTTACTTATGTATTTATGTATTTAAAGCGTACGGCTGGGATGAGGCTCCTGTGGCCACTGTCCATGGGCTAGCTCTTACAGAGCGTCTCTAGGGACTTTTCCATCAAAGGGTGGCCACATCCTATGAAGGCCATAGTGGAGTCAGTGTGGCTTTGCCTGGGGGCATGGAATGCTGGGAGTTCATTTCAGCCTTGTGCAAACTCTCATAGTCTTTGAACTCCGCTGCTTTCTTCTCCCTTCCACACCATTACACTGTGTTCTTCTGGACTTATTTCTCTGCAACCTGAACCAATCCTCCTCTGTCCTTGTTTGTCCAGGTCCAGGTTCCCTGCAATCATTGGCTTGAGCACTTTCCCTTCTGAAATGCACTCAGTGGCAGTCACATTTGCATGGCTAATCACTGGGGACTTTCCTTTCCTTCTTTGTTTTTGTCTTGTGCAGCAAATATATATTATTCGGTGATGAATAGAAGAACTAAATCTTATAAAAATGGGAGCTAAATTAAAAGAGATATCCTCATTTCCTTATTCACATATTTATTACCGTGTTGGTAAAGTATATAACTGGCACTGAATATGTGCATTGCAGACAGTATGATTTGTCAGTGCTCTTCTCTACAGGCACTTGACACATTTTTCTGCTGTCAATTGCACTTTCCCATTTGGTGCTTCCATAATTTTCACTTTTCTCCAGCCATCTCTCCTTTCTTCCCTCCCTTCTTTTCTTCCATTCCTTCCTGTGTTTTTTTTTTTTTTAATTTTTATTTTAATTTGAGATACAGTCTTGCCTGTAGCCCATCCTGGCCTTGAACTCACAATCATCCTTTTTCAGCCTCCAGAGCTCTGAGATCATAATTGTGCGTCACCCTGATCTGTTTCATAGCTCTCATTTCACAAACAGGGAAACTGACACACACAGGGAATGCCTTACCCTTCAGTCACCTGGGAGGTGGGAATGACAGGTGGGAGAGGCATCCCAGGATGAGACATCAGTGTTTACCCTTCAACCAAGACAGCGAACTGTCAGAACAATGACAGCTTACAACTTAGAGCAGTTGACAGTTTACAAAAGTGCACTTGCGTTTTCGATACAGGGTTTCCTTGTATGCCAAAGGGTAGGCGTCGCCTCTAGTCTCATGATACAGAGGCTAGGATTTAAGGAGAGTAAGATCCTGCCCAAGGCCATACCCTGGAAAGCGGACAAGATGTCTGGCTTCAAGTCTAAACATTCCTTGACAAAGGCAACGGTGTGGAGGGAGAACATGTTCTACCATACATGATAAGGGAGACACGATGTTTCCTTAGGAGGATGCTAACAGAAATAATAGTACAAGGGTGCTGACGGAAACAACTCTTTCATTAAGAGACACAAAATGCTCCCTTCAGGGCACAACACAGCCATTGCAGACATGATCTTATCACAGCTGCAGCAGCCTGCCCTGGGCTCATACAAGACCGAGCCTATCAACATGGCTAATCATGTTGATGATCATGATCATGATCATGGGTGGGAGCCAGTCATGGGGCTGTTGAACTTTTGGCAGCTGTTGGATTCTGGGGAGAGGGACAATGACAACCATGGCCTTCGCTGTGTATCAAATGGTGAGTCCACCAGGCTTCAGTGGCTCTGCCCAAGCCTGTGGCCACATAATCAGCTGGGTTAAAATTAGAAGGCCACAAAACAACACAAGGTGTGGGAAAGGGACATGTTGGGAGAAGGAGGGGGTGGCAGATGTAGGGCAGATGAGAGAAAGTAGTGGGTGACAGTAAATAGAATCGCTACATACATGCATGAGCTTGTTAAAGAATGAGTTTAATCAACCTAAAGGTGGAAAATGATGAAAGGAATCAAGATGAATGAATGGCTTTGACGTGATTAGAATACGTGAGTCTCAAATACTCTCTAGTATATTCCTCAGGTTGATGAAGTTGAGTAGCTGTCTCAAAATCAAAGTGAAAAAATCTAATTATAGAATAGCAAAAATAAAATATTTTGAAGATTTATTTTGAAAATTTATCTTTTAAAAGTACGTATTTTTAAAGTTATGTGTATGCATGTGTATCTGTGTAAGTATATGTCTTTCACTTGTTCTCGTGTGTGTGTGTGTGTGTGTGTGTGTGTGTATGTGTGTGTGTGTGTGTGTGTGTGTGTGCGCGTGTGTGCGCGCGCACCTGCAGAGACCAGGAGGGTGTGGGTCCCCTCCTGAGCTGAAGTTACAGGCAGTGGTGAGCAGGTGGGAACTAAACTTGGCTCCTCTGGGCTAGCAGCAATTTTGTTTTTTTAAACTGCTGAGCCAATTCCGCCGTCCCATTTTGTTTCTTAAAAGAGCACTTTAAAGTGAGTTTTCTCTCCTTTGCTTCATTCTAGTGTCACTATGAGACAAAAAGCAAGCTGCTGTAAGCACAGCAAAGATCCTTATGGCACAGCAGCGTCACAGCCTCACTTCCAGAGGCTGTAGTGTCCACACCTGCTTCTGTCGCCACTCAAGAATACCTTAGCAAGTCTCTGGTGCAGTGATCTGGGTCACTGACACCTCAAGAGCCACCAAATTGCTCATGAAAGTGAAGGAAAGTAAAAACCCAGGTGACATCATGGTGGCTCAGGGGGGAGCCATCTTCCTCAGTCTCAACATTTTACAAACTGCTGCTTTGTCAAGGCTTGTATCCCAAGGCACTGCACAAAACAGTAAAGGTTGGTGTTGTCAGATACTAAAAATTTTATGTAGAAAACATCTCCTGAAAATAAAATAATAATGTGAGAGGCTAAAATACCAGGGTTTCTGTGAGTCCCAGAGCATGGTGAGCTAAGGAGTAAGATTTTTATCTAAAAAACAAAAATCAAACAAACAAAACCCCAAAACAAACAAAAGAATCTATTTTTTACATGTTAAAAATTTATTTATTTTTAGTGTAGAAATGATAGGTTTCAATGTGGCATTTTCATGCCTGTACCCTACTGAACCTTGCTTATAAGCCCGACTCCCTACCCTCCGCGTCCCACCTCATCCTGGTCCCCTTCTTTCTTCCAAATAGTCTTTCTTGCATATTTGTCACATGCATACATGCCATATGAAAGAAAATATAATGTTTTGTCTCTTCTATATCCCCACATGCTCTTTATTTGTCTCCTCCTCCCTTCAGACTCATGGCTCCCTTTCTCGAATCTACCCATTTTCAAAATTAGTTTTAAATCTATCTATATTTGCCTTTTCTATTCTTCTGCAGCATAAATGTTAATAAATACATATATGCTTCTAAAAAGTTAAAGACAAAGATTTTTATATATGACTTATAATGTAATATAAGAGAAGTTATTTTGCACTGAAGAAATATAGATCAAGGTTAGTGTGGTAATTTTAGAATTTAACATTTAAGTGAAAATACAAAAGGTGACTCAGAATTTTAAGTTCATTTCCATTTCATATGCTCATTAATGCACGAGAGACTGGAATGTTTTAATCTCTTTGATTTTAAAGCCCAGGTTCTTAAGGTAAAAAAAGAACTAAAAATATTTTTAAGTGAGAGGTAGGAAAAAGCCAGGTGAATGAGCCTATTGGAGGCTGAGACAGGAGGATTATCAATTTAAGGTCATTCCAGCATACTTAGGGAGATATTAGAGAGAGACAGAAAAGGAGACAGAGATAGGGAAGGGAGGGTAGAGAGGGAGAGGGGAAGAGACAGCAGGAGAGAGCAGGAAAGCAGGGAGTGGGGATAGAGGGGGGAGGGAAAGAGGGAAAGAGGATGGGGGTGGGAGGAAAGGGGGAGAAGAGGGAGAAAAAGGAAAAGGGGGGGGGAGAGATCATTCTAATACCAACTAACAACTAACAACACCAAAATTACAGTGACTCAACACGATGTGACTAAATTCACATTTCGTAAGCGCTTCTTACCCAGCAGTGGCATCGGCCTTTTCCTGTTTCAGACCACATGTTAAAGACAGAGAGTTGGTCTAGAGAGAGGACTCAGGCCATAAAGTGCCTGGTGTGCAAGGAAAAAGGACCTGAGTTCAGACACTCAGAGCCCAATGGAAATGGACTCTGTAGTCCCAGTAGTTTAGAGAGACAGGAAACAGACAGGAGACCCCTGAGAAGCTCAAGGGTCTGCTAGTCTGAGAGACACAGCAACAGCGAGTGAGCACCAAGAGACCCTGACTCAAACAAGACAGAGGTGAGGCTCTGATTTCCACATGTTATCACATAGCATGTATGTACCTGAAGTCACACAGAGAAAGACACACACACACACACACACACACACACACACACACACACATTTTTAAAAGTATGCTAACACTGCCTACGTCAAAGAAGGTCTGTTTTGAAGGAAAGACATTATCAGTCACAGGGACCACTCTTGCTGAGGACCCAAATTTGTTTCCCAGTGCCCACGTCTGGTGGCCAGCAACCATCTGCATCTCCAGCTCCAGGAGATCCAATGTCCTCTCCTAGAGTCCTTGGGCACCTGTGTGTTAGTGGCATCTACTCACGCAGACACACACCCACACAAATGCATAAATGAAGATGATAATAAACCCTTAGGCAACACCAAAGCATGTAACCTCCAGGGTTTGTGAACCTCAGTGCTGGCAGTCCTCCCAGCTTTCCAGATTAGAGCCAGACGGCATCGTTAGAAGCTTCCTCCATTCAGCCAGCACTTGTCTGTAGGAATCACGGGTCTTTGATCCAGCCCCTAGATTGGCGTCTATTACTCATTCCGGCCTTTCATTTGGGGGCATTCATTGATTCAAGAACAACGTTGATTGAGCAGCTGTTAGGATCCGTGTGTGTGCACAGATGAGCAGGGCCCTTTAGACAGTGGTGAGACTCTGAGAGCACGGCTAGGGGAAGACTGTGTCCTCAAGTGATCTCCCAGAGTGCCTTCCTCAGGCAGCCTTGTATGGCTCTGAGGGTGGCCTCAGATGGCTCACTACTCAGTTGTCAACCACGCTTCACTTAGTTTTTGATGTTGCTAAGCTTTGTGAAGCAGTCAGTCTTTCCTCCTTTTTTTTTTTTTTTTTTTTTTTTTAGTAGTGGTACTAGACCTCACTACCTGACACATGGTAGGCAAACACTGGAATCCTGAGCCATATCCCTAACCCCACCTCTTTAACATGTTTATTTATAGTGTGTGCATGCACCAGATTCTGTGCACATAAGTGCAGGTGTCTGTGGCAGCCTGAGGTGACGGAACTCTAGGAGCTGAAGTCACAGCTGGTTGTGAGCTCCCTGTGTGGCTGCTGGGAACTGGACGGGTTCTTCGGTTCTTCGCAAGAGCAGCAGACACTCTTGATTGCCGAGGCATTGCTCCAGCACTACTCAAACCTGTATTTTAATGTGTCATTTCTGAGAAGGTTTCAGCAAATTACCCAGGCTGGCCTTGAACTTCATCTTAGTGTGAGCAGGTTTTGAAGTCATAATCCTGCCTCTGACTTCCAAGTAGATGCCACTGCAAGTCTGGCTCAACAGCTCTGGCTATGTTTCATATTTCTGACTATTGATTTTGTTGCTGTTGTTTTAAATTTTAAAACTCCACAGATACAAGATAATCTGAAAACTGCATTATCATATACACAGCCAAGCTACAGTGCACACCAATGCACTATATACCATATATATATATATATATATATGGTATGCATATACATGTGTATATATGTATATATGTATGAACCCCTACTCAGATCTAGCCAATGGACAGGACATTCTCCACAGTTAAGTGGAGAGCGGGGTCTGACTCTCACACGAACTCTGGTGCCCATATTTGACCACATCCCCTTGATGGGGAGGCCTGGTGGCACTCAGAGGAAGGATAGCAGGCTACCAAGAATAGACTTGATACCCTATGAGCATATACAGGGGGAGGAGGTCCCCCTCAGTCACAAACATAGGAGAGGGGAATAGGGTGAAAGCAGGAGGGAGAGAGGAATGGGGAGATACAAGGGATGGGATAACAATTGAGATCTAATCTGAATAAGTTAATTAAATAAAAAAAGAAAAAGGAAAAAAAGAAAACATACACACACATATGTGTAAAGGGATTGGAAATCATCTTCCTGAAATACAGCTCTCAGTCATTCCTACCTTGTGAGAGGCTGACCTATCCTTTATTCACATTAGGAAAGTGATCAACATGGGAGGGCCAGAGTCCATGTCAGAAGTAGTCCCTACTCTCCATACTGTGGGACCCACAAGGAAGATGTGCTGCCTATCTACTAGAACTGATCTGAGGGTCCAGGACCACATCATACATGGTCTTTGGTTGTTGCATCAGTCTCTGTATTGTAGTGAGGTTACCTTGTATTATGTGGCTAATATCCACTTATAAGTGAGTATATACCATGCGTGTCTTTCTGGGTCTGGGTTACCTCACTAGGATGATCTTTTCTAGTCCATCCATTTGCCTGCAAATTTCAAGATTTCCTTATTTTTAATAGTAGTATTCCATTGTGCAAATGTACCACAGTTTCTTTATCCATTCTTCGGTTGAGGGACATGTAGGTTGTTTTCAGATTCCGGCTATTATGAATAAGGCTGCTATGAACATAGTTGAGCAAATGTCCTTGTTGTGTGGTGGAGCATCTTTCGGGTATATGCACAGGAGTGGTATGGCTGGGTCTTGAGGTAGAATTATTCCTGATTTACTGAAAAAGCACCAGATTGACTTCCAAAGTGGTTGTACAGGTTTGTACTCCCACCAGCAATGAAGCAGTGTGCTTTCCCTATGTCTTCACCAGCATGTGCTGTCACTTGGGTTTTTTATCATAGCCATTCTGACATGTGAAAGACATAATTTCACAGTCGTTTTGATTTTCATTTCCCTGATTACTAGGGATGTTGAGCATTTCTTTAAGTGTTCTTTGGCCATTTGGTAGTCCTCTGTTGAAAATTCTTTGTTTAGCTCTGTCCCCCATTTTTAACTGGATTATTTGGTTTGGTGGTGTTTAATTTCCTGAGTTCTTTATATATTTTGGATATTAGCCCTCGGTCAGATGTAGGGTTGGTGAAGATCTTTTCCCAGTCTGTAGGCTGCTGCTTTGTTCTGTTGGCAGTGCCCTTTGCTTTACAGAGCTTCTCAGTTTCATGAGGTACTGTTTATTAGGTGTTGAGCTTAGACAACTTCCTGAAGAGAACCTCAATCAGGCTCTAAGGTCAACACCTCACTGTTAAAGAGCTTCTCTGCACATTGCCCTGACCTGTCAATCTGAGAGACTCACAGGGTCTATCAGCAGGGAGCACTGCCGCAGGGTCCCCTTGTAGCCACTCGAAGCTCCTACTCAAAACAGATGATGCAGTTCTGAAACAGTGGAGGGAGCAGCCCCTCCCTTCCTCCCCGCTGCTTCTTCATGAAGAGCTCATTAGTCTGCACTGTGATGAGCTACAGACCTTTAATTATTTTTTTTATGTCAGTCTTATCTAACTGGGCTTAAGTTACCTGATATTAATATATTCAATTACACACACACACACACACACACACACACACACACACACCCCATGTCCCATAGGAAAGTCAGGTCCATTCATACAAAATTCAAGGGGGAAAAGCAGTAGCCATCTTTATCTCCCAAGGCTGATTCCAGCCTTTAGATACTTATTTAGGAGCCATTGTTTTATTCAAGATTATCTGAAACTGAGACTAACTTTTAAGCTTTTGATTACCTTTTAAAATGTACTCATTTGTGTATGTGTACAAGCCTTTGTGTGTGTGTGTGTGTGTGTGTACATGTACATTTGCACACATGTTCTACAGAACAACTGGAGTGAGTAGGCAGTAGGCTTCCGACACGTGGATTCCAGGAGACAAACTCAGGTCCTCAAGCTCGGTGACAAACACTTTTGACGGCTGAGCCATTTCGCTGGCCAAAGACTTTCAAATTCAGGATAGGACCAGGAGAAGACGTTAAGAAAGGCATCTAGAGGGAACTGATGCAGACACTGGTGACATTTGAAGTCACTAATTTATTAAGAGCCTTCTGTTCCCTGGAGTCTCTTGCCTCGGGGTCCCTGTCAAAACACTGAGATAGGAATTCTTTGAATTCTCCATTTTCCAGTTGATCTTTCTAGACACTTGGTCATTAAGAGAATCCTTAGATAGTGTGCCTTAGGGGGCTGTAAATCCTGAGGTGAGAGTGGACACACCATTCCACATCTGACATGGGCTCTGCATCTCATCCAGCAAGACTGAACAGAAAAGGTTAGCATCACATAAAACATTTAGAGATGATTTAAAATTATGATTGGCTATCTTCTCCTGATGAAGAGTATTTAAAGCATAAAAATGGGTGAATTATTATGTGATGAGATCCCCAGGTAGACATAAGGGACACAGCTTAATGTCACTCTAATCTATCCTCAGATAATTGCTTAGCAGTTGCTCTTAGGATGACATTTTGTTTAAATCAAACCGAATGCATGGACTTTATTATCGATGCCTCTCAGTTAAATGGGGGAAGAGCTGGCAGCCTTTGACCTTTAAAATACAATCCTTTCCTTCTGTAAGAATTAGGAGGATATTTTAGCAACACATGGGAGGGGAAATTCTTAGGGCAAACACAACCCATCACATCTTTTCAAACCAAATCTTGGAAATGAAACTTTGGAAGTTCTTCATGGTACTCAGCGGCGACCCACCATACAAGTGTGATGGACACAGACAAGTTTAAAAGGAAACACGACGGCTTCCAGAAAGTCACAAGCCTGCCCCTCACGCTGTGCCTTTCTCAGCTCCACCTCTGTGGTGTTGGTGGACGTGAGACTCTCTACACTGTTCATGTCCCCTTAACTGGAGTGCAAGCACTATTTGGTTTCTGCTTCTTTTGATGTTGTAATATTGGTGTCCAAAAGGATGTTTGGCTTAAGCTGCATGAAACCAGAAATCATCACACAGTCAGGAAGAAGAGGCACACCTCTGGAAGACATGCTGATGAAAAACAGGCAATCCGCCTTACAAGCAGACTTGCTAAATTTGGGGTACAAACTCATGTTTTTGGATAAAGTTAAAATTAGGGATAAGATAAAGTGGCTGCCATATAAGCATGAGAATCTGAGTTTTTGTACACACACACACACACACACACACAGATACATGCACACACACACACACATACACATGCACACACACACACACAGATACATGCACACACACACACATACACACAGATACATGCACACACATGGGCACACACACACACATACACATGCACACACACACACAGATACATGCACACACACACACATACACACAGATACATGCACACACATGGGCACACACACACAGATACATGCACACACACACACATACACATGCACACACACACACAGATACATGCACACACACACACACACAGATACATGCACACACATGGGCACACACACACACACAGATACATGCACACACATGGGCACACACACATACACACACACAGATACATGCACACACATGGGCACACACACATACACACACACAGATACATGCACACACATAGGCACACACACATACACACACACACAGATACATGCACACACATGGGCACACACACACACACACACACACACAGATACATGCACACACATGGGCACACACACACATGCACACACATGGGCACACACACATACACATGTGCACATACACATGCACACACACACAGATACATGCACACACATGGGCACACACACACATGCACACACATGGACACACACACATACACATGTGCACATACACATGCACACACACACACACACCCCACGCCCCCCAAATACACACACTCAAGCACACACACACACACACACACACAGATACATGCACAGACATGGGCACACACACATACACATGTGCACATACACATGCACACACACACACACCCCACGCCCCCAAATACACACACTCATGCACACACACATACACACACAAAATCAAAATTTGAGTTCACAAGTTGTGCTATTTTACAATTTTATTCCCACTTCTTAAAGAACACTCTAATTAGAGAAATTCACATTTTTATTCATGCTTTCATACTTTCACCCCATTGTGCCAACATTTACATAGCTTGAACTCTAATATGAATCTCTCAATGCACAAAGGGCATTGTCGAAGCTAACGCAATAAAGGGTTTATTAGTACTACATTATTCAACATTGCTCTGCACCTTATACTGTGACATTTCAATATAGAATCTGTCTCAGAAGAAAAACAAACCCAACAACCAAGAGAAAGAGCCCATAATGTCATTCTAATTGATACTATTAAAAGAACTTTCATTCAAAGAATTCCATATACACGGTGGAATTCACTGTTTTTTTTTTTTTTAATTATTATCTTCAACTTTTAGTTCTTTCAAATTTTGAATAGGAACCTTTGTGACTTAATCAGCGGTAAGTTTGTCATATTTTCATATAACCGGACCAATATGCTCTTTCATTTGAACATCCTGGCCAACGACTTGTGGCCAGTAAGCCGGGACCTAGAGGAGAAGAGGCTGCTGTGGCCACGTTCCTAAACCAGCAACCCTCCCTCCTTCATTCCCACCATCTATCCTCCTATCCACAGGCCTCACCCGCCATTAAAGGAAACTCCTTCTGCAACAGGCAGAGGTCGTCACAGAGACCTGTGGCTGGTCACGATGCACAGAGCAGCTGACCGTGGGTTGTGGTTGACATGGACTAATGTATCTGTGGTTGACACGTCTACAGCACAAGCCCTATACTTAAGAGCTCAGGGAACATTAGAGGAACAGGAGGAGGAAGAGCCAGAGAGCCAGATGTCCAGTACAACTGCTTTAAGATAGTGTCTCCTCTTTATGGCCTCTGAAATACAACAAGTTCGTCTCCCTAACAAGACCTGGACAATGGCAGCATCAGCTGACATGACGGTGTGCATGGGGGACACCTCACAAGGCCTACCCATGGATGAAAAGCTACATGCAATTAATGGTTGCCAGGAAAAAGGGAGAATTAGCCTTTCCCAGCAGTGAGTCCACTGGGTAGGTTTCCCAATCCCAAGTGCTCAGCTCTAAACACATACACATGTGGGAAACAAGAATTAGACCCAGAAGGTTTGGCTTACATAGTGTGTATAAATATAGGTAATGATGATAATTTTAAAAAAGATCATGAAGTTGGGAGTGGCTACGGGGGTCACAGGAGGGTTTGAGTGAAGGAGTGTGTGAGGTAGAAATAATGTAACTTTATGCTTATGTATGAAAGTCTCAAAGAAACGAGAAAAGGGGAAACAGTATAACTTTAAGTATCCTAAACCCACAAAATAAATGAAAGATTATCAAATACTTGCATCATTAAGAGTTTTATGCTCCCTTACTGTCTAACCAATTCTTAAAAGCATTGCCATATGCTATAGATAAAGCAAACAAGAAGACCAACAGAAAGAACGGATCAATCTCTGGAACTGTTACAGTTTTTCTATCATATTGCAACAACAAAGGTATATTGGTCTAAATGTTTTGTTTGTTTATTTACATTTTATTTTGTCAATTTAACAGAAACTAGAACTATCCTGAATAGAAGAAATCTCAGTTGTGGAATTGCCACCATCAGATTGGCCTGTAGGCAAGTCTGTGGGGGCATGTTTTGATTAGTGATTGGTGAGGGAGGGCCCAGGCCACTGTGGGCAGGGCCACCAATGGGCAGGCCACCGTGGGCAGTGCCACCAACAGGCAGGCCACCATGGGCAGTGCCACCAACGGGCAGGCCACCGTGGGCAGTGCCACCAACGGGCAGGCAGTCCTGGCTGAGTGAGCCATGTGGAGCAAGCTAGCTAGCAGTGTTTCTCCATGCCCTCTGCTTTGCTTTCAGCCTCCAGGCTCTTGTTGGAGCTCTTGTCCTGGCCTCTCTCAGTGATTAACCAGTAAGCTGAGTAAACCCTTCCCTTCTCCTGTTGCCTTTGGTCAGTGTTGGACCACAGCAACAGAAAGCAAACCAGAACTAGATCCTTAAGAAAATGGTTAAATGTTTTAGAAATCAGAAGTCCAACAGTCTTTAAACATGAAAAAGGAAACAGTCCCTTTATGTCTTTTTAAATAACATTTTTAATTTTTTATGTATACACTTATATTATTACACACACACACACACACACACACACACACACACACACATATATATAATAAACTACATACAACAAGAAGAACCACAAAACAATGAGAAATTATATTAATGTTACATTCATAGTGTTTTGGCTATTTGTATTTGGGAACCTTGAAGAAAACATTTTCTTATCTTGGTTAGTCTAAAATTCTGAGTGTAAATCAGTATGTATCATTTCTCATCTCTATCAACGTAAAACATCTATCTAACTGACTCTGACATGAACTCTGGTGTCCCCCTATTTGACCACTTCCCCTTGGCTGGGAGGCCTGGTGGCACTCAGAGAAAGGGGAAGCAGGCTACCAGGATGAGACTTGATAGGCTGTGATCATATGGTGGAGAGGAGGTCCCCTTCTGTCACAGGCCTAGGGGAGGGGAGTAGGGTGAAAGAGGGAATGAGGGGGGAATGGGAAGATACAAGTGAGGGGATAACAATTGGGATATATAATAAAATTTAATAATAATAATAATAAATTTTTCTAGACCTAAAAACATCTTAAACCCTAAGCAACTAAGCTTAATTGTGAAACCAAACTATTTGGTCTTCAACCCCATCAGAGACTTGAGAAGGAATAAAATTAATTACCTGAGTAAACAGGAAGTGCAGGTTAGTAGCTTCCAAATTGAAAAAAAAAAAATGACAGAGACAGTTTGCTGCCTGACCAGTCACTCATAACTCTCTATAACATCGGAGCATCATAAGTCTTAACTGTAAAGGTTTAGACTGTGTATTGAAAAGGGGATATAGTCAGGCCTTAGGATAAAATCTAACTCAAAGGCTTACTTTCGCTAAAAAAAAAATGAGTGGTTTGCAGATGTTTAAAACTTGACCCTCCGTCTCCTAAGTGTATCCATTCCTTCCTCAGTTAGGAAATGTGCACTTTGTGTCTGGATTGGGTGCAATCAAAGTCTAAGAATGTGTAAACAAGTGACACAGGAGCCCTGTCCCCAAGGAGACACAACAAGGCATCTCAGTTAAGGCACTGCCTTCAGCACTCTAGTTCCATTCCAAGTCTCCCTATTAATTAATTTTTATTAATTTATTTAGATTACAACTCAGTTGTTATTCCATCACTTGTATCCTCCCATTCTTCCCTCCCTCCTGCTTTCACCCTATTCCCCTCCCCTAGGTCTATGACCGAGGGGATCCCTCCCCAACTATATGGTCACAGGCTATCAAGTCTCATCTTGGTAGCCAGCTTATTCTTTCTTTGAGTGCCACCAGGCCTCCCCATCAAGGGGAGGTGGTCAAATATGGGGCATCAGAGTTCACGTCAGAGTCAGTCCCTGCTCTCTACATAACTGTGGAGAATGTCCTGTCCATTGGCTAGATCAGAGTTATCCAGTAATTAATTTTAAGGAGGATCTCCCAAATGACCCAATCCCCAACACCGTATTTTAACTGCATTGCCACTCTGGGTATCATCTTTGAGAACACAGAGAAAGCAAAGGGCCGGCAGACCCCACACCTTGGCGGGCACCAGCAGTGGCCTCTGGATGTGGGTGTGGGTGAGGGACAACCTCACTCTGGCAGGTCACAGCTCCGTGATCCAGAGTGTGGCATTCTTCGTTCTTTGTGTGCACCATTTCTCTTTACCCTTTTCCGACATAAAACTTATCTGTTACTAATGTGCTGACATGTGGCTACTTTGCATCTGTCCTGAGGTGTGAACCAGAGGCTCTAAGCGTTCACCTTCCTGTGTCTTTCTAGCGCTCTGTAAGGTTGATTCCATTCACTTCACTGGCAGGTCCTACCAGCCAAGGCTAAGATGAATTAAGACACATGGCTACTTAGCAGTATTCGTTACCTTATTTATTTCTCTAACTTTAGACAGTCTTGGATGTAGTTCAGGCTGGTCTGGAATTTAGCATGCGGCCAAGCTGACAGGGGGCTCCTAACCCTCCTCTGTGACTTCAGTCCCAAGATTATAGGTATGTACCACTGTGGCCTGTTTATGGGGTGCTGGAGATAGAACGCTGGGCCTCACATATGCTAGGCAAATACTCTCCCAACTGCACTGCACCCCACACCCTCAAGACTATGCTTTAATCCAACTGCAACCCGGGCTATTAATTACAAAGCTCATGCCATTGTAACTGTCTTGAAGTACTTTCAAGACATAAACTCAGGGGTTCACAACAGTATTAGTCCCAAAGAAAGATTAGTGTGAGTACAAATCCAATGGCTAATGTGGTTAGTGGGCTTGAGTAATTTTGGCATCATACGAAGTATATATAAGAATATATAAGAATACATTAAGTACAAGTACATGTAAGAATATATTATTTTATTCATGACCATTTGAATAAAGTTAAAAAGAAGACATTGCAAACCTTTGCTGAGACCCAGTTTGATTAAATATTTAAGGGGAAAAAACTTAAATTAATGGAAAAGAGCTAGGTCTGGACACATTATTAACTAAATGACCAACATGGAAAGCTACTCAGTTGTCCAGCAGGCACCTGCTTCTATATAGAACAGTGTCTATAATGGTGGATAGCTTTACCCTCAGGTTTTCCCACATGACTCTAGCAATTTTGTTGAAGAGGCTTCACAAAGAGTCTTTGATTAGTATGAATCTCCTGTAACAAAGTGTGTGTGTGTGTGTGTGTGTGTGTGTGTGTGTGTATGTGTCTGTGTGTGTGTGCGCGTATGCTCATGTGTGAATGGGTCTGGGTGTACATGTGCTGATGACAGGTTTCTTCTCCAATCTCTCTTCATTTTCATTTATTAAGGGAGGTTCTCTTGATGACCAGCCAGCTTGTCCCCTGATCACCTGTGTCTGCCTCTCCAGTGCTGCAATTATAGGTGGTCACTACGGCCCATAGGTCTTTACACAGGCTCCGGGATCTGAACTCTGGTCCTCATGCTCCCGCAGGAAGCACTGTATCCATTGTCCCTTCTCCTCATACCATAAGGGGGCCTGACTGATGTCAACATAGGCAGAGGAGAAAAAAGTAGTAGGAAGCCAGGCTGTAACAAGATCCAGAAGAGCTGCTTAACAAATGATAAGCCTTTTTCAGGCCCCTTGATCTTGTCCAAATCATTTTAAAAAGATGCCTATCTTTATTGACTTGTCAGGTATACTGGACATATTTCCAATATGATGCATTACCATTGTTACTGGTTATTATTTCACATATCTAATTCAACAGGGAAGTCAGTTCCTAGCCGTGGGATAATTTCATTTGCTTGTGTTTAAAGTAAGAAAGCGCAGCTGAATTTTTCATTCTCATTCACAAATATTTACTGAAGTCTCATGTGGTCTGAGCATAGAAGCTGCTGGAAGCACACACATCATTTTGTTTAAAACAATCACTGTCATAGGTTAAAATAGAAAGAGGAAGTTTTATATAGTAGTGAATATCTACCAGTAAACAGGGCATTGTTGAGTCATTTCACATATTAATATTAATATTAATATAATATCAGCAATGCAAGCCTTCACAGTCAACTTGGCATTAACACGTGTTCATGTTGCATCTGCATTATGATACATAGAAGAGGGATTTGCATTTTGCATTATATTATTATAATGAATCAAAACCAATTGTCTTTCACTTTCAAGGAGTCTCTCTTGCTAAAGAGAGTTACGGGCAAATGAAATAAGTGGCAGAAAATTCAAGGTGACGTCTGTTCAGTCTCAGGCTCATTTTAGACACCATTAATTTGCCTCTCACTAGCTGTTCCATGTGGTGGCTTTCAGATGGATTTGTATAGAGATTTTAATCTTCCTTTATCCTGAGTCCAGACACTCAGGGACAGAAAGAATTTAGAGAGAGAGAGAAAAAAAAAACCCACAGCTTTACATTATTTGAAAGGCTTTACCTGTCCTAATGTGGAACTCTTGAATGCAAGGGCTATCTCCACCTGAATCCTTTCAGAGGAAATTCTAAAATGGTGTGAAAAGACTCTGTGACCTCATTATAGCCCATCCGCCATGGAGAGGAGGTAGACATGAGGCCAGCCCATCTCTATCCCAAAATGAAACACAAAGGAATCTTATGAATACGTGGTACTCTGTAATGTGTCTCTGAGGGTGTCTCTGTGTGTGTGTATGCATGCATGCATGTATGTATTTATGCATGTACATGTGTATATATCTAGATGTGTATATGTATGTATGCATATATGTGTGAATGCAGGTGTACATGTATATGTGTACAAATTAAATGTGTATATGTGTGTGTGTGTGTGTGTGTGTGTGTGTGTATGTGTGTGTGTGGGTGTGTGTATTCCAGTCCCCATTTCAGTCTCAAAATAAATATTTGTGATAAGGCTTCAGTGGTCAAGCTTTTCTTAGCTCAGGCTCTTCACACAGGCTTATTATTTGGGTAAATTTTCCAAAACATTCATTTTCCTGATCAACATAAAGAAGAGTGGTTGGTAGCTGTGTTTGAGGGGTTAATATAATACCTTTGTTGATGAGTTTACAACACTTTTTCTCATTTTAATTACCTTAATATCATATGAATATTTTAAAAATATGTTGTCTTGAGTACTTTCCCCCTAGTGTAAAGCATAAAACAAAATCATCAGTTAGGAGCATGTACTACGATTGCAGAAGACCCAAGTTTGAGTCCCAGAACCCAAACTGAGAAGCTCATAAATGCTTCTAATTCTAGCTCCAGGGGGATCTGATGCCATCTTTTGTCTTCCAAAAGCACCTGTACTTATAAGCACATAACAGCACATACACATAATTTAAAAAGTAAAATAAATCTTATAAGGAAAAGTTGAATATGTATTTACCCAGAGCACTGCTTTGGAGCTGTTTTTTTCACCAAGCTTTAATACATGTTGAATTTATTGGTTTCACTTTAAATCGCGCCTATAGTAATGCATCATATATCCAAGGTGATTTTTCTGAAGAGTTACTTGCTTGGTCACCTTTTCCAATGAGAAACGCAACATCTACTGCACTTGGGTGGTTAAACTCTAAAGGAGAGGTCTCACTTGCTAAAACAATGCTTCATGCACTCAGCAAGGGAAAAATAATGTGTTTCTGCTGTGGTTCAAATAAATATCTGTGTTTATACTATTCATCGCTGAGACGCGAGGTCATCTGTATGTTTGAACCACAAAAGGAATGTCTATCTCTATGCCTGCTGGCTGCACATACCCCTCTAACACTGTTCCTGGAAAGTCATCAGTTTTGACTCATCTTCCCCCCCCCCCGCCCCGATGAATCAAGAAAAGACAAAAAGGAAAGATTTAGTGACACAAAATCGACCATACAATAATGTCATTGCTCTGATCTAATCTGTCTAATTTCTCCTTCCTTCTGACAGTAAAGTGAGATCAGGAGACAAAGTGAGTAGCAGTTTGTGTGACAGGTCATGACGATTTCAGCCTGTGAGTCTCTCTCAGGGGAGCAGAGCAAACAGAAGGTCCTGTCAAAGTGGACAGCAGGCCAGAAGGGAACGGAGACACAGCGCTTTGCTACCTTCACTTGCATTTTTATGCCTTTATCTGTCTCCTAAAATTCAAGGCCTCAGTGAGAGTCCTTCAAACAAACCTGAATTCAGATCCTTTATGCCGCCAATGTTTATACACACACCACCCATTGTTATTTGTATTTTTATTGAAGAAGTTTAAGCAAGAATTAACCAAATATTTCCTTATCAAAAGTCATGCTTGAGGTCTCGAAGAAGATCTCAACTGGTGAAGTGCTTGTCTTGGTACCATGGAGATCAGTGTCTAAGTATTTTCTACCAAATCAGTTCTCTCATTTATTTTCTCTACTATCTATCTATCAATCTATCTATCATTTATCTATCTATCACATCTGTCGTCTATCTATATCCGTTTATCTATCATCTATCTACCTACCTATTTATCTATCTTACTATTTTCCATTTATTTATACATTTGTATCTACCTTACAGTCACATAATCATCCAAAAAGTATCAACTGTATTGACTAAGGAACAACAAGTCACACACACACACACACACACACACACACACACACACACACACCACCACCACCACCACACATATAGAGGAGTACCTTTTTGAGTTTTTGTGTCATATTTATGTTATTGGACATATAGAATAAAATTATCACAAGCTCTTTGATACCAATAAATCACTCATCAATTTCACTGGTCACTGAGTCTGTAGTACCATATGTATTCAATTTTTTCTAAGTCTAACTACGTGGTTTTGGTGGTGGTAAGAAGGAAAGAAACTCATGCCATTCAGTTAGGGGTTTGAATTACAGATACTAAGCTTTCAAGCTAAGTAGGGTACCAGTGCTATATCATATCTGGTTTCCATATCATTAAAAATAAGTGACAGAATTTCAGAAATGATCACATGAGCTTAGAATTGTCCTTTGTTTTGAAACTGATATATCCCTTTTCTTTTACCTTGTCACAGGAAATGAAAGGTCCTCAGGAGTCACAATATCAAAATAGAAATATTAGAACTATTTCTAGTTACTGTCCAAGAAGACTTAGAAAGTCAACAAGACAAGACCATCACTGAGACATGAATTTAACCCTTTAAATCAGATTCGGAGCTAGGCCTGGGGAAACACACTTTCAGGCCCAGCTACTTAGAAAGCTAAGGCAGGATAGTCACAAGTCAAAATCTCCATTAGGCTATAGAGTTAGCTCAAAGCCAGCCTAAGCAACCAAGCAAGGTCTTGTCGCAACATCAAAATGCGTGTGGTTTGGGAACGTGGGGATGTGCACCAATCACAGGGAGCCTGCCCTTGCTCAGCACGCATGAGCCTCTGCTTTGGGTGGAAACCTGAAGGAAAAGGGCAACGGCAGTCAGATTCCATTCTCGTTAACTAGCCAGGACGGATTGCACCCATGGACTCAAAGCCTAGATTCTTGCGTGGACAGCAAACGCACACTGTAGGTTTTCCCCTCCTACTTCAGGGAGGACTGCCCAAGCAGCCTAAGCATGTTAGGGACCTTGGCATCTAAATTTTCCCTGTAAAAAGAAACAAGGTACCATGGAACTATGAAAGAAGAAAGTCAAAGACAGAAGGGATAAATCAACCTAGAAGACAGTAGAAGAACAGCTAGGACCGTGGGATCCCCATACTGTAAGACGGGATTGACTGGATGATGGATGTCATATATGGGTGCATCCCCGCATATATGGCCCAGTGAAGCCTGGGTGTGGCCACCAGAGTCGCTGCCCAATCTCACCTCAGCAAGAGCACGCTCTGGGCATGCTCCACCTGCCTCTGTTATACCCCTTCCTGCTCCCACGAATGTGCCAGGCAGTGAACAAGCCCACACCTGACGCTGTGGTTACCAGTAACAGCCACATGGCAGACACATCTGCTGACTGTATTGTCTAAAGACCATAGGAAAAACGGCCTGTGTGAATCCAGCTGTGATTTCTCCATCCCTGCTGCAAGCTGTATCATCTCCATCGGGTCTTTTATTGTTTTTGAAGCTTCCGCCTCTTTAAAGCAATTTTAAGTGTATATTTATTCTTAATTATGTGTGTGTGTGTGTGTCTGTCTGTCTGTCTGTCTGTCTTTGTCTCTCTCTGTCTCTCTCCCTCTGTGTGCAAGCATGGGTGTGGTTACGAGAGTGATCATGTCCTGAAGCTGGACTCACCTGATGTTGGTTCTGGGAACTGAACTGAGTCCTCAGGAGCACTAGCTGACCCCTCTGAGTGACCATCTCTATAGCCTTAGTACTTCAGTAGTTTCCATGAAGTCTTGTGGGTGCAAGAGGCTGTGATAGAGTTGCACGTGTGACTCCTGTAGCTGCTGTGTCACCGGTAGCCCGGAATAGCCGTGGGCGTGACTCAGAACAGTCATAAATTTGCTCAGAAGACAATGACACTGTTCTGTGACTGCTGTTGGTGATGGCTCAACCACATGGTTTTCTAAGATTAACATTGCAGAGGACAGTGTCAGGGCCCAATGTCAGAAGCCTGGACACAAGCTGTCAGAGTGCAGAAGGGGTGATAACACACTGTTAGGAAGATACCGTGGAGAAGGTGGGTGTGGCCACTTAGTGATTAAAGAAGAAGAAACTTTATCCTGTGTAAGAAAAATGAAGTATCAGAGGAATCCAGATGATTCTCCAGAGGACAAGAAATGAAACTGCTGAGGCTGCAGGATGGCAAAGGACGTTTTTCTTCTTTTCCCTACCCCCTCACCTCTTTTTAAAATTTCTCAGGTAAAACTGCCCAGAATATTTTTTTCTCAGCTCAATTTCTGACCATAAAGGCGACGGTTGAGAAAAATCTTTGGGTTGCCCCCAACTCGCTTTGCCCTTATGAAAGAAGATAGACATTTATATTGCCGATGCTTTTCCAATCAAGAAATTACACTTGCTCTAGGCTCTCTGATACCCTGTAACATAGTAGGGATTACTGTGGCTTTAAAGAGGAGTGATTGCTTAAAAAGGCAGTTCCTGTTATATGTTCCCTGGAGATAGAAACCAATTTCCAGGCAACCACAAGCAATAATACCTAGGAAACAGATAGCCGCATAAGATGGAGTCCAAATGACAGCACACCAGAAACACAATGCCAGAAGTGCCTGCATCCCCCAATTGTGTCCCAAACCGTCCTATTCTTTTTAACCACAGGAAGCAAGGTTGTTGTTATTGGGAAGATTTTAACAGATTGGAGATTAAGCTAAGGTGTTATCTGAAACTAAATCAGAGAAAGTAGAAAAACAAATCAAAACGTCTTGCTTCGAGAAACTAAGTTTTGTGTGGGGAGAAGACTTAGTAAGGCATTCAAAAATAAATAAATAAATAAATAAAAGAAAGCCGCTTACTCACAGCACTCTGATTAATAGAAAAATATTTATCTCAAGCGTGTTTCCTATTTGGCTGTGTGGACACTTGAGGAAATTCTTGGGGGTCAACAGGTCTAATCTCAGCACTCTGAAAACAAACCCAGATCTTGGTTCCCAGACTGTTGGTCTCTCTTGTAGATGACAGTCTATCTGCATGCAAATTCTGGAGTGAAATGAAAGGTCCAGAGCCCTTTGTGCCAGAATTAAGTGGTACACACGGTACAAGATGGGTAATTCAAGCAAGCAAGAAATAGTCTGTGGTGAGAAGGTGGTAGTCATGATGGCTTACAGATCATCTACTTAACAGTGTCTAGAATTACCAAGAGTCAAGCCTCTGACACGTCTGTGGCATCATTCCCTGAGATCCAGTCCTGGACTGCATCGAAATCCAGAGAGCCAGCTCCATTCAAGCACCCATTGCACTATGCTTCCTGATTGTGCGTCCATGTGACCGGCAGCATCTTGCTCCTTCTGTCGTGCCTTCCCTGCCACAACGGGCATCTCCTCAGATTGTAAGCCACGATTAAGCCCTTACATCCTCAAGCTGCTTCTTGTCAGAAAAGCAGTGAATGCAGTAGCTGAAGTTAGAGAGGCAGATGGAGGGTCAGAAAGCCATTCCCCATGTAGTCATTAGCATGCCACACATCAGTCCAACCATCTGAGGAAATAGGACTGCTGTCAATCACAAATAAAATCGCCATTGTTTTGAGATGCTAGTCCACTCAACACCAGAGGAAGCAAATATATAAATTCAACCTAAGCTTGTGCGATTCATTCAATATTAAACTATATGCCAATTCTCAAATAATAATCAGTATGTCACATTTCACCTCAGTAGCCATGACACAAGTTGCATCAATAACAATTAAAATTAATAGAATATAAATGAAGATGAGAAAAATTTTCTAATTTTATAGAATTTTCTAAGCTCTGCAAAGCAACATGCCTTTCCTTTCCTCTGTCTGCCTCAGGGTGAGCCTGGATGTAATAAGTTCTAGGACTTTCTTTCGTGTAGTTTGGTCTGAGCTTTCTCAATTTGGTCCTCAATTAACTACACAAGCCTAGAACATTCTTTCTCAAAATCCAACCCAGTTTTATATCTATTTTCATGATAAAGTAACAAGATATTATGACGGGAGGATCTGGGCCCAGGGGTCCTGCTCAAACTATGGGCAGTAAACTTCCAACCCCTACCCAGATCTAGCCAATGGACAGGACATTCTCCACAGTTGAGTGGAGAGTGGAGACTGACTTTCACACGAACTCTGGTGCCCCATATTTGACTACGTCCCCTGGATGGGGAGGCCTGGTGGCACTCAGAGGAAGGATAGCAGGCTACCAAGAAGAGACTTGATACCCTATGAGCATATACAGTCACAGTCATAGGGGAGGTGAGTAGGGGAAAAGCGGGAGGGAGGGAGGAATGGGAGGATACAAGGGATGGGCTAACAATTGAGATATAATATGAATAAATTAATAAGATATATATATATATATATGATATAATCTGACAGGATGTGATCTGTATACTCTTTAATAAGCATATCAACTATGAAAACATATGAAGTAAGTGTTTCCAAGGACAGGCAGGGCAGGATGATGATGGATGAGCCAGGATGGGAAGCTCACATCTGGGCTTTGCATTTTGTAGACATTTGTGCTCTGTGGGCAGAGAAAGGAGATCTGTCTTCTTCAACAAGTTGAAGAAACAGTGAAAAGAATTTGAAGGGTACAGTAGTCCCATGAAGTGGATGTTGGGCTATTGCTGTAAATCTTAGGAAATGCAAACTAAAACTACAATAAGCCAACCCCACAGCCCAGTGTTATGACTCCACTGAATAAGAACACCAGTGCTGGTAGGAGGACACGCCAATGCTAACTCTCTCCCCACTGCAGGAAGGAATAAAAAAAAAATCTGCTTCAACTCGGTGGACGCTTCTAATCTAGGTAAGCTTAGATGTGTTTGACAAGAATAAGTCAAGATTTGAGCAATTTAAAGAAAAGTCCAGCCTCTGAATCTTAGTCTTCATATTAACAAGAATAAAGTTCAGTGTTCTTAAAACAAGGTCACTCAGCAGGCTATGTGGGTAAAGGCCTCTGTGGCTGCCAAGCCTTACCACCTGAGTTGAATTCTCAGGACTCCATGGTGGAAGGAGAGACTAGCGTTTTATAAGCTGACCTTCTCTGACCTTTTCATATTGCATGGTAGCAGTCACTCCATACAAAATAGAAGAATAAATGTTATAAAATGTATAAAAAGTGTTATTCAGCAAATAAGAAATACAATGTAAATCCTGCCTGGCAAAAATAAGTCCCCCTTTGGAGAGAAAAAAAAAAAAAAAAAAAAAAAAAAGCAATGGCAGAGAAACAGCAGTTTGTCTACAGAATAGCCAGTGTATTCAACAGGCTGTGAGCTGCTACAACAAAGAAACCAATTCAATGCAACAAAGACAAAGACTGTAACATAATTGAAAAGAATGAAAATTGAACCTATGTTCACCCAATCTTTTTCTTTTAAGGCATCAAAATTTGTGCTGCAGTTATGGGCAAGTTGGCTCTGAGCTAGCAGCACAGGAACAGCAGTGTGTCTAGAAGGCCCGAGCTTTTTCCTGCATGGCACTAAATGACTGCAGGCTCCATTCTGAAGGGCTCATGACTTCCCAGTGTGACTGAAGCTCAGAGTACAGTGACTGAGAATAGAGACGAAGGATGAGAAAAGGCTTGTTCAGTTTGAAGCCTGGGATGCCAGTTGGAGAGACAAAGGTTCCTTTCAGTTTCTTGGTGTCCCATAAAATAAAATATGCATTTTTCTTCTTATCCCATTATCCCTAGAACTACTTTTTTTTTTTTTTTTTGAGGAAGCCCCTAAATGATTTCTCTGATGAGGAAAACTGAACAAAAATATGTCCTAATTTCCAGGAACAGCACAAGCTTTTGGAGCCATACTCTGAGAGGACGAACCAGCATTCTTTTCTCCAGCAACCAATCCATGGTTGGTTTCTCATGTACCTCTAGATCACAGAAGGCTAGCTGTACTTCTAAGACTAAGCTACACAAGGTTATTCGGCTTTAGAACTTGAATTTTCCCATAGACATGATTCTTTTATGTTTTTTTGCTATTATCTTTTGTAAGTGTCTCACCTTTAAAATAAGAAGTACGGACAAAGGAGTCGGACTGTTGATCCCCTGTCAGAAAGAAATCTTACAAGACCTCTGCACCTGCTTTGAGATCTATATTTAATCACTCCAGAAGGAGTCTCAGTAGAATAAGGAGGTGTTAATCTGGCTCGCTTTTTGGATGTGCATGCAGTCTTTTGGGCAAAAGATAATCATGCTACAAGAGAAGTGAGATAAGAATGTCATATTAGGCACATAGGAGGTAGGGACAAACATTTGTCACCTGGCATCTACCTTACCTGTATTCTGTGGCATGTAATGATGTTGGAAGTGTGGTGATGGCACAGATTCATAGTGAGGCCGAGGAGGAAGTGGTGGACAGGCAAGCCAGGACTCAATACATGAACAGAATTCATAAAACAACAGAGGAGGGAGGTGCCTCAGGGGCTAAGCATCAAAACAAAGATGACGCACACTATGTGATCACAGGGGAACAAAACAAGGCCGAGGTGCAAGAAATGAGCTTAGAAGCAGATTGAGGGAAGCCCCAAAATGTCACTCCTCTGACATGTAAGAATCCATCCCCAGTACCACAGAAAAGCATTGAATGCTCTGGGCAGGAGATTTTAGTGGCAGAAGGGATCGTCAGGTAACTGGAACGGTGTTCAAACTGAACCTTAGGAACAGGGATTCAGGAAGTTGGGAGTCTACTTCTGAAATGAACCTGGCCTTAAGTGGAAGGCTTATTAAAGTAGTAGTAATGTTTAATAAAACTAGGTGGGAGAGATTCTATATAGATCCCCCCCCCTCGAAAAACCACCTTAAATATTTTATTTTTGTTTCTCTCTCTCTCTCTCTCTCTCTCTCTCTCTCTCTCTCTCTCTCTCTCTCTCTCTCTCTCTCTCTCTCTCTCTCTCTCTCTCTCTCTCTCTCTCTCTCTCTCTCTCTCTCTCCTCTCTCTCCCCGTGTGTGTGTTTGTGTGCTTAAGAGAGCCAGAAGAAAAAGTTTGATTCCTTGGAGCTACACTTGATGTGGCTTCTAGGGACTAAAGCCCCATTCTCTGCAAGAATAGCAAGTGCTTTTAATTGCTGAGGCTGTCTCCCCGGCCCTATAAATCCCCCAAGTTCAATGTAACAGGATACTAAAGACTTACTACATACTGTTTTAGGCTGAGGAGGCACAAAAGGGTTCCTAGTAGAGTTACACAGGGGCAAGTTCTCATGAGGCAGGGTAAGGGAGAAAGGGCATGGGACAGAGAATGCTCATTCTGTCAGATGCAGTGGAGATGGGTTTCTATAGGAAGGCGCTGGAGAGAAGGGAGTTTAGGCACAGGGAAACACAGGACAACACGTGGAAGTCTGCAGTGGAGGGAGAGCAGAGGCAGGTGGCTTGATTGGATTGGTGCTGTGAGCAACTCATGCAAGATGGTACATACAAGGCACAGAGTAAGAACATGCCTCTCTCAGAAACTGACTTTTCCCCTCTGCGTTTCCGTCCCTTTCAGAAGGCGTCAGCTATTATTGTGTTCTGCATTCACACTGAAGGTCTGCCGCTCTCTCAGTCAAACCATCGCTGGAGAGTGTCTGAGGCAGCGTGCTCCGCTACGGTGTCGTCAGGAGCAAAGGTCAGGGTTCGACAGTGCTGTGGGAATCTGTACAAGAATCGTAGCACATAGGGGTCAGCGCGGTTGCTGGAGCACATGAATCCTCGCTGTGTAGTCTTCCTTTCCTCTGAGTTCACCCACTGGCTGGCCAGATCACTGGGGTGTGACAAGGTCTCCTGTGTGTTTTTCAACCTAACATCTAAATTACCAATAGACTTTCACCTCCTACAAGGAAACCCGGTCTCCACAGATGATGCACTCAGGATGATGCAGGCTGTACACTAACTAGAAGGATGAGAAGTGAGACAGTGCAAAACTAGGTTTGCCTGCGTGAACTCATTTCATACTCCCGAGTGAGGCTGTAGGATCACGGGGAGAACCAAATAAACACGGTTGCCACACTCATGGTTCTGTAAGAGTTTCCTACACGGCAGTCCTGATACCAGCGACAGAGTGTAACTCAGTTGTTCAAGAGTGAAAAGAACAATTAAGACATTCCCAGCCTTGGGTCAAAATGTAGTGAGAATGCTACTATCCAGAATCAGGAAGGCCAGAAACTGTCCTGACACAGCAGTTTGCCATCTACGTTTTGCAGGATTATTTTCTTATTTCCAACAGTGAGAGGCCTTCCTCCATAAAGCCTCCTACCACTGTTATGTGCAATCATTTTCAGAAATGGACGCATTATGCCAATCACATGTCCTATCTACTAGTCCATGGCGGAAAGCCTTCTTGTGTGCAGTTGGTTCGCAATCTTTGCTAGGATCCTGGTTAGCTTCCAGTGAGGTAACAAGTAGGTATTTGCTGAGATCCATAATATGACCCCATATTGCTAAACTATTTTTAACAGTAATATTTTTTGTTTGTTTGTTTTTTGGTTTTTGGAGACAGGGTTTCTCTGTGTAGCCTTGGCCATCCTGGACTCACTTTGTAGTCCAGGTTGGCCTCGAACTCACAGCGATCCACCTGACTCTGCCTCCCGAGTGCTGGGATTAAAGGCATGCGGCACCACGCCCGGCTACAGTAATATTTGTATATGATAAACCCATACATATATAATTACATTGTAACGCAGTGCATTGGTGTGTATATGAGAGTCCACACATCCGCGTGTAGGCACCTCAAAAGCTGATGTTTCCTGTAGTGGCTGTCACAGGATACATGGTCCACTTCAGACTGCTCTATTCATTGTCCTGTCCTGTCCTGTCCATTTTACCCAGCTCTGCTCCATCCCACTCCCTTCTATCCTTACACTTGACTCTATTACAGTTATCAGCTCTTACTCACTAGGGTAATCTTAACACTGCAGAAAAATTAACCAGAAACTACAAAGAGCTCCCATGCACTCTTTCTTCCCTAGCTCCCATCACACTTAACACTTCTTCCTGTGTTATTAATAGTACCTCACATTAGCGTGGCCCCCTTGTCACAATTAATGAAACAATGTTAATACGCTCTCCTTGACTAGAGTTCAGGGTTGACATTGGTGCTCATGTATGTGTTCTACACTCAGTGAACCCAGCATGATATAGGACGGTCTCCCTGTTGTGAAATAACTAGGCATTTCACCTGTCCCTCCTTCCTTGCCTGGTGTATCAGTCACCCTTACAATGCTAGGACAAATACAACTTAAGGAAGGAAGGATTATGATGTGCAGGATTATGATGTGTAGTACAGCCCGTCACAGCAGGGGATGCCTGGCTACAGAAACAAGGTGCATCTGCAGCCAGGAATCAAAGAGAGATGTATGCTGTGCTCAGTTAGTTTTCTCTGGGACCATAGACCTATGGTATAGTGCTACCCAAACCGATGGTAGGACTTCCCTGCTTAGTTACACCTTGGTGGGAACCTCATAGACACACTCAGAAGTGTGTTTCCATGGTGATTCTAAACCCAGTCAAGTTGGCGATAACAGACTAACCGTCATACCCACAAACTCCTGAAAACAACGCCCCCATCTTGGCTACTTCACCATGTGGTTACAAAAGGTAACTACACCCATGGAGCTACGTAAAGCATCGGACATACAATAAGATGTCACCAACCATAGAGCTGTTATCATAATCATTATTGCATTATTGCATTATTGCCCTTCATGCCTGTCTGGAGCATGTAAGTATTTTTTTTTATAGGAAGCAAAAGGACTAGAATTCTCATAGGTTGATTTATCTATGGATGCTTTTCAGAAGATTCAAGTCAAAGTGCCTTGAAAGGTCCTGTGATTTGGTAACGTGTAGGGAGGTGGAGGAGTGTGCAAGGACAAGGAAAGAGCACAGTACTAGGCTGTAGAGCAGAAATAATCAAAACAGCAATTGGAAGGCAGGGGTCCAGATGATTAGAGCCGAGAGTGAGGAGCAGAGAGTAAAAAACATTCTATTGGTCCCATTTAGAGGTCATAGGTGATCTTTTCAAATGACAAAAGCCTCAGCTTTCTCTTTCAGTGTCTATGAAAGCAGGACCTCAATTACACAGTAGAGTATAAAGTTCTAGTCTGTTCTATGCCTATTGGAATTGTGGTAGCTTTGTCCTATCCTCAGGAACATTTTGAAGGCACAATTCAAACATTTTTTCTGTGTTCTGTGGCTCAGAGGAAGAACTTCAAATGGGAAAGTTGACCTGCCATTGAATATGGTAGATGCTGCCATATTCTGTTTTGTGACTGTTTTACATTTAAATTAAGCCCAGAGAAATGAAATTTCATTTCTTCAAGTCTTACTGGCCCCATGTCTAGTGCTCAGAAGACACAAACATCCAATGGCTGCTGTTCTGAACAGTGTCATGTAGAACATTTCCATCACCATAAAGAGTTCCCTCATTCATATATAAGGTACATAAAGTCTGGATTGTATGCCTTGAGTGTAGTCCACCATTAATTCCTGTATGCTTTATCTGAATGAGTACCACAAATTCCATCTATCTTATAACCCTCTCTATGGTGTTTGATTGGGGGCAGATAGAAAAAAATTGATCTTCACTTTTAATTAAATGAAGCATAAAGTGCACTTTGTATTTATCTTCAGCTCTTTCCACCAGTAAAAGACTGAGTGTTATCCACTTGAAATAAAAAACAAATATAGAGCCAGGCACGGTGGTACATGCCTGCAATCGCAGAACTCAAGGAGGCAGAGGCGAGTGGATTTCTGTGAGTTCGAGGCCAGCCTCATCTACAAAGTGAGTCTAGGACAGCCAAAGCTACACAGAGAAACCCTGTCTTGAAAAACAACAACAAAAAAGCAAAAATATATTATTAAAAAATTCTCATGGAAGAAGAAGGCTCAGAGGTGTGCCAGTAAAATGGTGATGGGATGTGCCTAGCGGTGGACTGGAGAGAGCCAGGGCTCTTGTGGGAAGCACCTCTTAGCCGTCTTCTTTCTTTTCTATAGGAGTAGGTACTTAGTATAACCTTACATTGTATTGATTTTTCTTAAAATGTTAGCAGCAATTAGTGCTAATAGCCCTATTTTTCAAAGCCAAACATTCAGAATTCTATATCACCCCCTGAAACACTTTGAAATATAGATTTTGTGACCCATTGGTACATAAGAAAATATATCTTTGATGTGTACATTGACATAATTAAAGGAATGTAAGAACCCAGGCAGGTAATAAAAGTAAAGTATGATTAATCAAGTTGGAAAAATGATTTAAAGCTAGCTTTTAAAATTCACCATGGACAGCATAAAAATATGATGTAATTAAAAATATCACCCATAATCTTAACATCAATTTTCAGTTCCTTTTCATTGTATTATCTATCTATCTATCTATCTATCTATCTATCTATCTATAATCTATCCATTCTCTACCTATCATATATGTATCTTCTATCTATCCTCTATCTACCTATCATGAAAATATGTATCTACTATTATCTATTTGTCCTCCATTGAATCCATATACCTACCTACCTATCATCTATCTATCACTCCATCTATCTATCTATCTATCTATCTATCTATCTATCTATCTATCACCAATCCTTCCATCCATCTATCATCTACCTACCATCTTGCCTTCTGACCTGAAATGCTGAGGGTGGGATCCAGTTGTTTGTGCCTGTCAGGCAACTGCTCTTCTACTGAGCTTCATTTCCAGCTCTCAATATTAATTTCTGCCCAAAGAATAATTGGCGGTAAGCCAATTGCTTATTTTACATTACTTATAAAGCCTTTAGAATGCATACCCATAGAAGGGGCGTTTCAAGATTGAATATTATTTTGGCCTGCCTGATTGTACAGATGGACAAACTAACCTCAGACGAGAAAAAGCAGACGGACACCAGAGTGCAAGAGGACATAAGATGAAGACAGCCAATCTCTGACTTAAAGAATCACACAGCAGGCAGCCACCTCTTCACCATGCACACAAGACAGACAGCGTGTGCTTAATTTTGAAAAATGAAAGTAAGATTATCTCCTATTCAACAGATGGAAAAGAAATCCCAGCTCAGTCTAGGAGGTCAAAGAGGAGACTAAAGGTTTCGGTGAAGTAGCCTTGAGCCCTATTGTTAGATCTGGGGAGGTGGGGGGGGGGGGGAAGTTGTTTTTGGTGACAAAACAAGGAACAGTTTGACTTGACTCTGCTTGGCCATTTGGCATGCAAAACCACTAAGGCTGGCTGACATTCTGGCTGCACAGTTTGCAGCTGTGTAATCACTGGGGTCTGGGAGTCCTGACTATACTTAGTTCAGCTCATGGATTCCTTTTGAGACCAAGACAATGGAACTTATAATTAGCCAACTACTATAAGTCTAGAACTGTGACACATGAATAGAACTCTTCCTTTTTCTCTTCCCCTCTATGGGGGCACAAAAATAGAACAAGGACCTCGTAACATTTGCACTTCCACTCACACCACCTTTAATGAAAATATAACCAATGATGGAAGCTGGCAAGAATAGTACCGCACAAGAGGACAATGATTCTTGTTTTTCTCTGGCACCTAGTCTTCTTTCTGACATACAGGGGTCACCTGTTGTTCCTGGTGACATATGGTCAAATCCCAAGCAGGAATGTTAAAAAATAATCACAATACAAAACCCCATAGGCAATATGTTTTTTCATCTATATTTTGAAGCATTGCATACAGTACTGGCTAACCCATCCTCCCACGCTTGGTGCCTGGGTATTTTCTTTGTTGCATGACTTCTGCTCTGTAACCTATTATTAAACAAAGTAGGAGTCACTTGAACAAAGTACTGCCATACCATAATAGTATGTCTAATAGGCTTATAGCACGGACACTGTGTGTGAGAGGGAGATGTGTCATGTCCTAAGTGGGACTGACTAGAATGACAGGAGGCCTGCTTTGGAAAATGTATGACTTACAACTTAGGAGTTGTTGACGTGTGAAATTTTCCCTTAAAAAAATTAGATCTGTAATGGGTTGTAGGCAAAAAAAATTTGGGAAGCAAAACGGCAGATAATGGAAGCCACTGCATCACAAGTGCAGCTCGGGACCTTGTTGCTTTTCCTTGGGCCACCACTGATAGTAATTCTTTTTCTGTCTGCTTACCAATTCCTGCTTCACCTCAATGGTGGATGTTGGGTCAACATTGCAAACTAAAGCTTAGTTTCCAGTTCAAAACCACCAAGTGACCATGCACCTCCTGGAAGTAAAGAACGGGACAGCAATGCTCCTTTAAACTTAGTCTTGATTTATTTTTCAACATTCCGCTTCAATCCTGTCCACCTGGAGTTCCCAAAGAACCCCCCCGACCCCCAGTGATTCTTTCGCCATGTCCCCCGGCATCTTCTTTCCCAGACTCTGTCCATCACTGGCACCACCCATCAAAAATCTTTTGTCTTTCAAAATTCAAGCAAGTATAATCAATTCTTCCTGCCTCTGTCTCAGCAGAAAATTTCCCTTTTGCCTGTTTCATTTTGCCCTGCTTTCTGACTGTATGTGGCCTATTTTCCACAGTTAAATACATTTAAAATGTTTAACTGAGGTGGCTGGTCCATTTTTAAGAAGCAGCTTCTGGCTCTGTCTGCGGAACCCTCTGTTTCTGATGAGGTAATCGCCTCTCCCTCCATCCAATCTGCAACCAGAGCCCGACTAGCCCTCTTACTCTTGTTGTAGATACCATTCTGAACCAAGGGTTAGGGTTAGGGTTATGGTTAGAGTTAGGGTTAGGGTTAGGGTTAGGGGGTTAGGGTTAGGGTTAGGGGGTTAGGGTTAGGGGGTTAGGGTTAGGGTTAGGTTAGGGGGTTAAGGTTAGGGGGTTAGGGGGTTAGGGTTAGGGGGTTAGGGGTTAGGGTTAGGGGGTTAGGGTTAGGGGGTTTAGGGTTAGGGTTAGGGGGTTAGGGTTAGGGTTAGGGTTAGGGGGTTAGGGTTAGGGGTGTTAGGGTTAGGGGTTAGGGGTTAGGGTTAGGGTTAGGGGGTTAGGGTTAGGGTTAGGGGGTTAGGGTTAGGGTTAGGGGGTTAGGGTTAGGGTTAGGGTTAGGGTTAGGGGTTAGGGTTAGGGTTAGGGTTAGGGTTAGTGGGTTAGGGTTAGGGGTTAGGGTTAGGTTAGGGTTAGGGTTAGGGTTAGGTTAGGGTTAGGGGTTAGGGTTAGGGGGTTAGGTTTAGGTTTAGGGTTAGGGTTAGGGGGTTAGGGTTAGGGTTAGGGTTAGGGTTTAGGGTTAGGGGGTGGGTTAGGTTAGGGTTAGGGTAGGGTTAGGGTTCGGGGTTTCGGGGGTAGGGTTAGGGTTATATTAGGGTTTAGGGTTAGGGGGTTGGGTTGGGGTTAGGGTTAGGGTTAGGGGGTTAGGGTTATGGTTAGGGGGTTAGGGTTAGGGGGTTAGGGTTAGGGTTAGGGGGTTAGGGTTAGGGTAGGGGGGGGTTAGGGTTAGGGGTTAGGGTTAGGGTTAGGGGGTTAGGGTTAGGGTTAGGGTTAGGGTTAGGGGGTTAGGGTTAGGGTTCGAGTTAGGGTTAGGGTTAGGGGTTAGGGTTAGGGTTAGGGTTAGGGGATAGGGTTAGGGTTAGGGTTAGGGTTAGAGTTGGGGGGTTAGGGTTAGGGTAGCGTTAGGGTTAGGGGGTTAAGGTTAGGGTTAGAGTTAGGGGGTTAAGGTTAGGGTTAGGGGTTAGGGTTATGGTTAGGGGGTTAAGGTTAGGGTTAGGGTTAGGGGGTTAGGGTTAGGGTTAGGGGGTTAGGGTTAGGGTTAGGGTTAGGGTTAGGGTTAGGGGGTTAGGGTTAGGGTTAGGGTTAGGGGGTTAGTGTTAGGGTTAGGGTTAGGGGTTAGGGTTAGGGTTAGAGTTAGGGGGTTAGGGTTTGGGTTTAGGGTTAGGGGGTTAGGGTTAGGGTTAGGGTTAGGGTTAGGGTTAGGGTTAGGGTTAGGGTTAGGCATTCTCTTCTGAACTTTAGTGCCCAGTGCTCCGTGATCCTTGTACGTTCCCCTCTATTTCTAGGATCCTTAGTTGTAACTCAATTCTGCTAAGTCAGCTTGTTGATAGTCCACCTTTGACATGTGACTCCTCTATGGATCTGTCCAAGACCATCTTTCTCCATTTCTCAGGCCATGCATGTCTGATCCCTTCGCCTTCATCAAGAATCGTAAGGAGAGATCTACTTAACTGGAATACCAACCACTCCTCTGCCTCTGGCAGTTCCTCTAATACTCACCCATCCACTGACCCCACCTTGCTCTTTGGCTCCATCTATGTCGTATGAGAATTTGGCTCAGATCTATACCAAACCGTTTCTTCCCCTACTGCAATAGCTAATGAACAAATGTGCTCTGACCATTTTGGCCACCCACCTCTAGTGGTTATATCCCAGTGTTCAAGAGGGGCATGGCCCTGTCTGTCCTTTAAGTCATGTTACTGCTGACATGACTCAGTGCATCATGTTATGTAGCCTTTGTTCGTTCTGCCATGCTAACCTTCTAAAAACAATTCTTTCTAATGAGAGGGAGAGAAAGAGAAAGAAAAGAGAGAGAGAGAGAGAGAGAGAGAGAGAGAGAGAGAGAGAGAGAGAGAGAGAGAGAACTGTATGGACCATTTCATTTGATCTTCCTAACACCGAAAGGTAGGCTGAAGTTACAATTCTATGCTATGGAAGGAAGGGAAGTTCAAGGAGGCAGCGCGACTTGACCATAAGTGATGTGAAAAAAGAAACAGTATCTAAGAGTGAAGAAAACTCAGAGAACATTATCAGATCTGTGCCTGAAGCAAAATGCCACTGTTTTCTATTCCACAGGCAGCACAGGGTTGAGACAGGGTGGGGAGAAGATAAGTAGGGAGATCTCATCTTCCTCTTTCTCTCCCTTTGCCCCTGCTCAGCAGAGAGGAAACAACTGAAACAGCCAACATTTATCGAGTGCTTGGTAAAAGGCAGGTGCTATATATAAACACCTTACTTGTAACTACCTCATTTGTCTCTCCTGATTGTGTTTATGAGGTGCTTATGACTATACAGTGCAGATGGGCGAAGGAGGGTAGCAAATCAGTTTGCTCCGGGGGTAGTGATCGTTGAATCAACACCCATGTGCTTTAAAGGCACATTTTTAACTTTGATGTCAGGGCCTTCAAATTCTAGTGTGCCCATGAGTCACTTGGAGACACTGTTGACTCAGTAGAGCCGGGTTGGGGTCAAAGAGTCTGTGTTGCCTCAATAAGCTCTCAGCTGATGCTCCTTGGACCACATATTAATATCAGATTCCTCTTAGTAGTCCCTGCAAGGGCTGAGTGTAGTCACTCAAATGATCAAGTTCTAGTTTCAGAGAGTATGAAGGCAAGAGATAGAGATAGATAGATAGATAGATAGATAGCGAGAGAGCCCCCCGATTTTCTCTCTGAGCTAGGCTGGCTTTTCAGTTTTGTCTGGAGCACCCATAGTCACCCTCCATGACAGTTCCATGACTCTAGCTGCAAACCACACCTTCTCAGTTCTCACATGAGAATATCTGCAGTATGAAGCATATGTAGCAAGATTCTGCACAGTATTGAATGATGGCCAGTACACACTTTAAGTGTCCTTCTTCTGTAGCGACGCATCCTTGACTTTGTTACAGTTTCTGTGCCCCACCTGTTTCTCAGCGAGACTCATTTCCTCACATAAATCACTCTAGTCCGTGCAGCTTGCTGCTAAGCATCTATTCGAATGAAATTTGTTGATAAACTAATAGAATATATTAACTTCCTTTTCCAGTTTGGGGATGCAACTCAGGGCCCTGAGCATGCCAGCCAACCACTCGACCATCCCCACATCCCATTCCCAAAGGCTCACATCCCAGTCTTCTGACTAAGCTGGAATCTGACTTGAAATCACTGTGCTCCTAGCAGGTCTTGAACCTGCAAATCTACCTGCCTCACCTTCATGAGAAGTTAGGATTATAGACTAGTGTCTCTAGGTCATTCTATAATTTTTTTTTTAAAGGCAAAGGGCCCCTTGTAAAAAATTATGAGTTTACAAAATGGGAAGTTCTCATTTTTCATTTTTTGTGTTTACATTTTAATTTATTAAAACCTTGTTGCCAAGAGCTTGATAAATAATAGATATCACACATAGGAACCCAAAGTCAATGCACCTCAGTGATCTTCTGTATAGTCAGAACAGCCACAGGGAATCTGATACTTTCAGTATCAAATAGATTCTTGTATACTTGTAACCACCAAAAAATTAAAAAGCCTATGTCAAAGTCAAAACCAGAAAAAAAAAAAAACTAACTTTACGTCCTCCTTCATGATTCAAGAGTCCATTACCTGCATTCTGTCCTTCCCCAACACTCATGCCCTTTGTTTTTCTCCTTCCCTCATGGTATGCTGTACCCATATGTACATGTGTGTGTATGTATATATATACATAAAGATATAGATTATATACACACAAGTGTGTGCGTGCATGTGTGTGTGTGTGTGTATGTGTGTGTGTGTGTGTATGTATATATATACATAAAGATATAGATTATATATACACAAGTGTGTGCGTGCATGTGTGTGTGTGTGTGTGTGTGTGTGTGTGTGTGTGTGTGTGTGTGTTATAGCTAGGATTTGCATATGAGAGAGAAAATATGGTTCATTATTGCACCATTGTCTGGCCCTCCGCAATGAAGGAGGCCCTGGGTTAGTTCCTGACCATCAAATTGGAATTCAAAAGTCCACAATTTTATAATTACATGTGACTTACATAGATATATACAGACCATATCATAATATGCTGATTTTAATGTGTATATGTTGGATGCTATTTTAAAAAGCATTTTATTTAGTCAATTACACTTAGCTTACTCGGTTATGTTTTTGTTTTGCTCACGGCTTCAGATGCTGTGATATGATGTGGTAATTAATGTCACTTCTCAATATAAAAACTCATCACATACAGTTAGCCCTGCAGATGTGTGCTCTAAAATGTGTCCCCTCCCCTTAGCTTTCAAAAAGTGAAAATGAATCAATTTTCATTAAATTCATTGGCCTTGGAGGAAGTACAGATTTGCTGCGGCCACTACAGCAGGCCTTAATTGCTTTCTATTCTCCTATAAATTAACTTTCAGGCTTTGCTTTCTGATCACTATCATCTTCTCTCTCCAAATCTTCCTTTCTGAAGACTGGAATGACTCCTCACGCTCTCATACCTACCCCTTACTTTTCTGTGCTACACTAGGAATTTCATGAGCTATTTCTTTACTATTCTCACAGCAATCCTGAGTGACAAGGTGGATCACTGTCCCCATGTTATAGACAGAAACTAAGGCTGAGAGGAGTGAAACTATAACTAAAAAAACAACACTATTATCAGAAGGGCTGTCAATGTTACTGGGAGCAATAAAGGCATAACAGATTCAAGTCGCTGAACTTGACATTGCTTATTCATTGTCTACCCCACTGATAGGCAGCAACAGCCCACTCTCTACTACCGGTTTCTGTCCTTGGTTGCTGTGATAAACACCATGACCAAAAGCAACACAGAAAGGAAAACGTTTACTTCATTGTACAAGCTATAGTTCATCATGAAGGAAAGTTGGCAGGAACCCAAATCAAGAATGTGGAGGCAGGAACTGAAGCAGAGGCCATGGGGGATCACGGGTTCCTGGCTTGTTCACCGTGGTTTGCTCAGCCAGCATTCTTATACAACTCAGGACCAACTGGCCAGAGATGGCACCACCCATAATGGACCGAGTCCTCCCACAGTCCCACATTAATAATTAACTAAGAAAATGGACATGCCTACATGCCAGTCTGATGGGAATATTTTTCATAGTTGAGATTCCCACTTCCCAAATGACTTTAGCTTGTGTCAAGTTGACAAAGAAATTACCAGAACATAATCTTTTTTTTTTTACAATGTTGGAGGAAGAGAAGTCCAAGACTGAGTCTTCTTGGCTCATACATACTGTCCTTTTAGTAAGTCTTTATATTGTCATATAGTAGAAGGAGTCAACGAGATCCCTTAAGTTTTGTTAGGTCCCATCCTTGGTGGTTCTGTCCTTACCACCAAGCACCTTCCGAACATCCCACCTTCAAATGTCATGACTCTGGAAGTCAGAATTTTACCATTTTGATTCTAGGGGGATAAAGTCACTCAAACCATGACATGTATGACTACTAACATCTCTATAACAGGAATGTACCTGCTCTTATGATCGAAACACATGAAGGTATTTATATAATAAAGTGCAGTGTTCTACATACATACTTTAAGGGATGTGTGTTGCTGCCCTTCGATGTTACCCGCATCTCTTGTCCGTGTCAAACTTTATTTTAGTACTGTTATCTTACATTCAAGACAAAATACAAGCCCCTTTAGCACAGAAAGGCTTTCTCACTTTGTCCCCCTAGCTCTCTCTACCCTGTTGTTTCATATCTCACGTGTGGGCGTCAATGTTCAGATGTAGTTGCTTGTGTTATCTTCATACGATCCCATGCTGTCCTAGGTATTTTCTTTCTATTTAAACTCTGCCCTCTAAGAAGGACAACTATTTGAAGGTTTCTCTCACTTGGCATCTGATTTTATATAGATACACAAAATCACGTAGGTTCACATGACATGAGAGTAGAAGTAAAATTGTCTTGAGAAACAAAGGGAGGTGCAAGGAAAAGAGGGTTGGGCATGAAGGGAAATCTGCTCACTGTGTTGATACAAGGTCTACTTGTGTGCTGACTGAATGCACATTTGAAAAGAAAGAAAATGCAAATATATCAATTCAAATTTACATATACAGTACTGTTCTGTTTGTCAGTGGAGAAAGACATGCTCATGTTATAGTTTATCTTAAATACAATGTGTTTGGCATTGAAATCAATCAATCAATCAATCCACAACCAATCAATCAATCACTCTATTTGAGTCTCCTTTCATATTATGCTTTTCTTGCAAAATTACATTCCTATGTCCCTGAAGCCATGTAAATACATCACCTCTTTTCTCTAAATTGCATGTCACTTACCACCTTCCTTTAACAAACATTTCCTCCAAAGTGCCTATCCCTGGGAAGGCACCAAGACTCCAAACAGACCAAATATGTACACTGTAGGAGCCTGAGCACATTGCTTGGATCTGGCATCATAGTGAATAATTCACAGCATTAAAAAAATACACACCACTTATCACCAATGTTGGATTTTCAGCTAATCAGAGAAATGGGTTACTTCTTTAAGCATCACTACAGGTCACCTAGCACTCCTGTCATGGTAGCACACAGGAAGGATTTAATAACTGAAAGAACATGTTGAATTTTGATAGGGTTCGTAGCCATGGCATAATGAGAAATTGTGTAAATTGAATTTTCTTTTTCCTCTATGATACATCCGAATGTAAATATAGTGTGTGCGTGCATGTGCGCGTGCATGCTCAGACACACACACACACACACACACACACACACACACACACACACACACGTTCTGTTTTATCACATTACAAACTCCCTTTAAGGCTTTCTTTTGTGTGATGTGCAGTGCTTTCCTCTGGCCTTGCATGTATCCTGCTTGGCACAAAGGTCATGCCTTCAATTTTTAAGCCCATTTTCACAACTTTTTCCATCATGAGCACAAGAATCCTCTTGCTTCTCTTGGGCTGAAATTGTACTTGACCGTGTTACAAAACTATTTAAAACCCCTCTCTGATTTAAAAGGCACCACCTACAAACACTAAACCTGTATTTTCATGAAAGTAATCATCCCATATCTCCTGCTTGCTATGATACTTTGCTTAAATATTTATTTTATTTATTACTTTTTAAAATATTTGTTTCTTTTATTTATGTACATGAGTGCTTTGCCTGCAGAGGTCAGAAGAGGGCGCGGGACTCCCTGGAACTGGAGCTATAGATGGTTGTGAGCCGCCCTGTGGGTCCTGGGAACTGAACCCAGATCCTCTGCATGAGCAGTGAGTACTGTTTTCTGTGTAGGGAACTGAGAGAATGCAAGAGAAGCCTATGGCTTCCATGTTTAAGACTACCTGGGCACACTGGACAGCTGGGTTGGAAATGGCACTCCCTTTTGTTACACTTTTGTGATATGTAGTGCATTTCCTCATTGCAAAATGTGTCTTTCGGACATGTTTGAGTGCATGCGCCCGTGTGAGTGCATGCATGTGGAGGCTAGGGATTGATGTTGGGTGTCTTCCTCTAGCACTCCCCACCTTGCTTACTGAGGCAGAGTCACTCACTGTCTGGAGCTTACTGCTCTGGCTGGCCAGCAAGCCCCACACAGCTTCTGTCTCCATCTTCTCCTCTGTGCACTGAAATGAGACTCATGTGCCTCTATGCATGGCCTTTCACAGCAGTGTTAAGGATCTGAGCTTGGCTCCTCATCCTTGGATGCCAAGCGCTTTACTGACTGAGCATCTCCGCAGCCTCCTGTGACTGACTTTTTATTTTAGGTACATACTTTAGAAGATGGATGGCCATTTCTGTTCAGTTTTAAAAGCAGATTGTTCTGTTCAATAGGATCACTCTCAAATTTTAAATGTTTTCCTAACATATAATTATCATCTTCCAGAGACCCAAAAGTACTGTCAATGTGACTGAAATCAGAATGTAAATATTTTATCAACAGCTGTCAAGTCTCAATTGGCAGCAAACAGAAGGCCTCGAATTGCTATCATCTAGGCAGGAGGCTACACAACTTAATTGACAGACAAAGCATTCTTCCGGGTTGCATGTCCCTGTCAGATTCTTTAATGCATTAACACGGTATGCTACTACACACAGCTGCTGTGACAACCAGCATGACAGGGAATGACTTTGCTGTGCTCTTGGGGAGACACTCAGCGTGGGATGGCTGCCTGCCTTTCAGTATGTTGTTTCAGCTCACAATGTCTATGGTGTCCAGTGCCGACATAGACTGAACATTGGCATCGGTGGCTGATTATCACATCCATAAGAAGATAAGAGTTTGTTTTAGTCTTTGTGTGTTCATTCGACCAACCTTCTGACTGTGAACATGCTAGGCTTAGCCAATGACCTCTTTGGAATACACAGAAGTGGTCTGTCACCCTCACCGTAGATCACAGAAGCCAGTGAACTGAGATTTCTCATGCAGTCTTTCCGAACATCTTATGCTAATTTCTGTTTCTGTCACTCTATATCAGCCCCCTTTCTTGTCTTCTGCCCCACCTCCTATTTTCCCATTCTCACCCACTAAAGCAGCAGACATGTTGGAGCAATCTGTAAGTATTGTTTAATTTTGCTGAGAGCTACTAAGCCTACATGACGTTCTGACTGTGCGGCCACACCTTTAATAAATATTTATAAGTCTCCTGCAGGGAAAGGTGTGCTTTATAGAGAATCAGGGTAACAGAGGAGGCCCTGTCCTGTTGGAGGTTATCCTGCGCCACAGTGAGGGAGAGGCGACAAAGTGTAAATAAGTGTGACCCAATTACATAGATCTTGTTCTTAAGTTACATCAGTAATATTTGCCAGCAAGAGAATATTTTGATATGACTTTGAAAATTAAACTATTTCAGTTTTAAAGGGAATAGAACACGGGTACCAAGGCTAGGAGAGAGAGGGGGGGAGCAGAGACAGAAGTGAGGGGGGCAGGGAGACAAGAGACAGTGTAGGGAAAAGTGAATGCAGGGAGGTGCAAATGGTGCCAAGCACTTAGGGCAGTGCCAGGGACCCACAGGGAGAAAACAATGAGACACATTCAGGAAAAGGAAGAGAAAGAGTGAGGCCAGAGATTAGGAAGCAAAAGGGAACAGGAACAAGTGGGAGCCAGTTCCCACCAGCTGCGCAGGCAGGCAGGCAGTGCATTAGGGCTACCTGCAAACGCAGGGGAGGGAACAGCCGGGCTCAAGCAGGTCCGAGTCAGCAGAGTGGACTTTGCTTGAACTTCAGATATGTTCCTGTGTGGCCCAGATGGAAGTCAGGTGACCACCAGGAAGCGAGACAGTGGGTTGCCTTAGAGTAGTGAGGAACATGGCAAAAGCCACCAGAGATCCAGAATATTTGGAGGAAAGTGAAGGGGAAAGAGAAGAGCTGGTAACCCAAGGATCCCCACCAGAAGGAGACATTTTCTCTTCCCTAAATATTAAAGAAGACCCAAGGAGGTGAGGGACGATTTTGTGTGATAAGCGTATAAGAACATCTTTTGACTCTCCTCTCACAAACAAAGAACAAAAGGTCCAGAAAGGTGAAATGACTTAAAAAAAAAAACTATACAGAGGAGCTGGGCTGTCAGCTGCCAGTCATTCCTCTTCGTTTCCAGCCAGGGATTTTCCCCCATTGTTCAGCTCTTCCTCCCCAGACACAATTCAGGACCTTCCTCGGTGCCTGGAATGATTTTCCCCCCTTGGAGAGAAATTTCATTACATGACCTAGTATTATTTCTTTCCTGGAACCAAATAAACATGATTGAAAATAATGGCTGCATGAAGAAGAGTATTTAAGATTGAGATCACAGGGTAAAAATATGAAGTTTGGTGGCCACACATAGATTGTGTGTTCTAAACCTTCATTTCAGAAGGACAAAACTACAATAGAAGATGCTAGCAACTAATATTGCATCGCCCTGGCTTCAATAGGCAACTCCAACGCATCTCCATATTCCCAGACCCAACATTTTTTTCTTTCCGTGTCTTTTATTCTTTTCCTGAAAGGAATAGACTCACTTGGTTCACTTACTTGGATAAGTGAAATAATCTAATGGGAAACCCCCTGAATTCACAAAGCATTTCTGAGCCGAGCAGGCCACTGAAATGGCTGTAAAAATGTAAGTAGCAGCAGCAGCCCAGGCTCCAGGCACCACCCTGGGAAGATAAGGACTGGAGAGGGTGCAACCAGGAGAAAGACAAAACCAACAGTGCTAGAGCAAACCTCACAAATGCCACCAACAGGCCAGAGTTATCGATAGCTCAGAGCTCGTTCAATCACCTGCCAAATGCAGATAAAAGAAGTATGCGAACTGTCATATTGCTCTGGACGTTAAGTCAAGTGTGGGCAGATGCTCAGCATAAAGGCCCAGTGTGAAGGCTCCATCCAAATCAGCTCGGTCTTCGCCTGGATCTGAGTGCCGGATAACCCAACAAGTTTGCCAAGTCACTGAGTGAGTGTACAGGTGTGTGCTTGTGAGTTCATGTGCATGTGTGTGTGTGTGTGTATGTGTGTGTGTGTGTGTGTGTGTGTGTGTGTGTGTGTGTGTGTGTGTGTGTGTGTGAGCCCACAATCTCTTCAGGGCTTACATTGTTTTAGGTTTCTGCTCTCGACCCCTATGGCTGTGCTGCATTTGTCTTAGAGACTGAAATGTGAGGCTATGCTTCTCTGTTAGGATCTTGAGACAGAAGCAAAAGAAAGCATTCTCAAACCAATTCTTCTTTAAGGACACTTTCCTTAGGGCTATCCTTCAGAGCCCGTTGGCCAGAACTGGGTCCTACACCTAATGTAAAGAATCCTAGGGAGAGGGGATGAGATATTTTTTCCTTTGAGACAAGATTTCACATGGCAGTCTGGCTAGCCTAAAACACATTATGTAGCCCAGATTGGCTTCGAGACCATGGCAATCTTTCTGCCTCAGTTTCCTGAGTACCAGAATTATAGGTGTGAGTCACCGTGCCCATTGTGATGCGAACTTTTAGCTGAAGTGCTATGCTGTCCTTCAGAGCATCAAGATTTGGCAAGGAAGGAAGAATGGATTTTGGGGTAGGATAGTAACAGTGTTTCCTGCATAGGAAAAAAATATTGTCGGCGGCAATAACATACAAAGAAAATTGTGCTGTCTTAGAATCCTGCTTTTTCTTTATCTTCGCAATCTGTTTGGATCACTTGAACAAAGACAATATAAATCAAAGGATGGTTCTTAAAAGTAAAAGATTTGCAGAAGCTGGCCACCTTTCCAGAAGCTATTAAAGAGTAAGTATAGTGACCTGTTTAGCTAAGACACACGCTGGTAATTCAAACAATCTGCATTCTGATGCTGTTGAGGTAAATTCTCTCTCTCTCTCTCTCTCTCTCTCTCTCTCTCTCTCTCTCTCTCTCTCTCTCTCTCTCTCTCTTTCACACACACACACACACACACAATCATCTATCTATCTATCTAATTTATGTATGCATACATACATGCATATTTAAGATAAAGTCAGCTGTTTCAAATTGCAGTAACCATGCCTTTACTTTAAATTTGAATTGGATAAGGAAAGGACACAGCGTTACTTTTACTAAGACACACTTGAGCATGTCATATTGAGATGCACACAGTCTGGGAATAAATGTGGACAAATTGTAATGACATGTACATACAAAGACACCATGGAGAAATCCATTATTTTGAAGGGGAAAAGGGAAGAAATCTTAAGTTGTCACAAACATTAACATAATTGATAATTTTCATTGATCGGTTCTTGTAGATCAAGCCACTTTTAGGCAGAGTCAACTGGAAAAGACACTTACCTTCCTGTATCTTCGCTGAAGTTCAGAATGTCATGTGCTTGGCCGCTAGTCAGAATGCAGCACTGGAAAACAATAGAATGTGGTTAACAAAGGAACAAGACCGTGGGAAGGGGAGGGACAACAGGTAAGAGAAAACAATCTGAAGCAACGTAAGAGTTATAGAATTTACACCTGGAAGTGAACCCACAGGTCACGAGGGTGAATCTCTATGCTACCAGCAACGAGGCCACAGGGATTCAGAAAAGCTAAGTTATCTGTCACTGGAGGCTAGGGAGATGGCTCAGTAAGTAAAGTGCCTGCCACACAGCTGTGAGGACCTCAGTCCAAGCTCTGGAATTCAAATGGAAAGGCCTGGCATGGTGATGCACATCTGTAATTTTTGAACTTGGGAGGCAGACAAGAGGGTTCGCAGAGTCTCAGGCCAGAGAGAGAGAACCTATTAAAACAAAGGAAGGTCAGGAGAAAGAAAGGAGCTGAGCACAGTGGGCTCCTGGCTCCATAGTTCTGCCTCTCCCTAAAGTCAGGTTGGCTAAGAGGGTCGCTGCGCAAGGTGAGAACAATTTTCGTTCCCTGCCCTCCCCTTTGAGCTTCCCTTATTTCCAAAGGGTGTGCCCGATATCCCAGAAGGCCCTGCATCCCACCGTTCCCCAAACCATTCAAGAGTATGCTTGTGTAGTGCCCTCATGAACAGCCCCCTCTCTTACATGGAAACAACGAAGTGTTAAGGACTCCATCCAGATGCAGCACCAACTTCAGAGTCCTAGCACTAGGCTGGAGCCTTAGAAAAGTTTTTTGTTTTTGTTGTTGTTGCAATGAACACCACAACCAAAAGCAACATGGGGGTGGATGGGCAAGGCTTATTTCACTTCATGGCCTATAGTTCATCACTGAGGGAAGTTGAGGCAGGAACTGAAGAGGTTGGGAAGCAACGCATCTCACTCTCTTGCTTCTCAGAGTGAGCTTAGCCACCTTTCTTTTCCTACCGCAGGCTCACCCGGCCAAGGAAGGCACTACCTATGGAGGGCTAGGTCCTCCCATATGAATCAGAAATCAAGAATACATCCCACAGGCATCAGGGCAGGCAGACCTGACAGACGCTGTTTCTCAATAAAAATTCCTTCATTCCTAGGTAAGTTTAGGTTTGTGACAATTGGACAAAACCCAACCAGCACTTCTGTTATGAGCCCAACTTGTAATCACTGTGTGTGCATGTGTGTGGAGGCTGGAGGGCATGCTGGGTGTCATCCTTAGGAACACTGTCTATCGCCTCTGAGGAAGAGTGTCTCTCTGGCTTCAAGTTCATCAGTTGGTTATCAGCTCATTGGCCCCAGGGACATATTACTCTTTGTCTGCCCAGTGCTGGGATTACAAGTATGTGAGGCCATATCCAGCACTTTCAAGTGGGTCCTGAGAACAGACTTAGGTCCTCATGCCTATGTGTCAAGCATTTTCTCCAGATCCCCCTAATACCAGAAGAAGAAGCACCAGTTTTTAAAAATTAATTAATTTATGTATTCACTTTACATCCCAGTTGTGGCCTACTTACTTTGCTCCTTCTGGTTCTGCCCTTCCTCCCTATTTACCCTCCTTCCCTTTTTCCTCTACACCTCAGAAAAAGGGAGCCCCCCACCCATCCATCCCAGCATATCAAATGGCATTGGGACTGAGTGTATCCTGTCAAGGCAGCTCCGCCAGGGGAAAGTGTTCAAAAAGAAGGCAACAGAGTCCCTATCAGAGACAGTTCCTGCTTCCATTCCTAGGGGACCCCACATGAAGGCCAAGCTGCCCATTGGCTACTTAGTTCAGTCCATACATGGTCCCATACATTGGTGGGAAGAACCAGTTTTAAAGGTTAATCAGGCAAAGAAAAGAGGCAACATGGGAAAGCATAGGGGAGTGTGTGGATGTGAAGGATGCTACTGTGAACACGTGAGGGAAGTGGGTATCACAGAAAAGCAAGTGTGACCAGTAGAATGAAAGAGGAGCTTCCGAGGGAGAAGCAGATGGGAGCCTACAGTCGCATGCAGTGAGCTTTCTCAGTAAGGAAGAGGGAACTGAGGCAAACTCCACAAGTGTGGCCTGTGACAACAAAGACTCAGAGATGCACAGCAAACTTTAAGAAGGCTTTTATAGAAATAGAAAGTGCAACTCGTAACTCAAAAATAGATTTGTATTATGCCCATTTAAATCTGCAACTAATAGATAGGGGAAAAATGAGAAGTGATGTGGACTTAGTCAGTCTGAGAATCGTTCCTCACAAAGCATTAGTTATTGCCATCTGGACACCTGCTCTTCCTTTTCATGGGACTTGGGACCTTGGCTCACAGTGTGGTACCCGCCAGGGGACTCTTGCCTATTTGCACTAGAAATGAAGAAAACATTACGGACCCTTCCTCTCCTAGGAGCCTTTGATTAAGAAGAGTGCATGACAGAAGGAAGGGCTATATGGCCGAGCGTTCTATGACATCCATTTATTTTGCACATCGGGAAACTGAGGCTGAGGTATGGGTGGGAATTAGGTCATCACAGCCTAGACCTTGACTCTAGTTCTGTTTGTGTGTCCTATCTTTGCATTTTTTGTGCTTGTTACATAAGCACCAGGACTTTAGTGTCTTCACCTCAGCAACACATCCTTGGGAGCAGGCATCTATCTTCTCCAACCCCACATAAACACGCCAATATCTTCTGGAAATGTGGTCCAGTGACACTTTGGTGTGAGGAGCAATCTCTTGGTCTCTCTCTCTCTCTCTCTCTCTCTCTCTCTCTCTCTCTCTCTCTCTCTCTCTCTCTCTCTCACATCACTATTTAGCAAGCAGTTTCTTTGTGGCATGCGGGCTACATGTTGATGATGTAGAGTCTATTTGTCATTGCTGGTGTCCTCATAAACTTTATCATTAGCATATAGGGATGTACGGCCATGCTTGCCTTTCCGGTGGGCACTGAGGATTGAACTCAAAGGGCAAATGCATAACCAGGTGATTCCTTTCACACACTGGAGCCATCATCTCATAGTGCCCTGTCATCTTCTACAGAGCAGTTACTGATCCACCATCCATCATTTGTATTTCCTTGTTAAAAATGATTGACTCTGCCACAGCAGACTTTGGTCAACATCTGCATCAGGTTTATCTAATTTTCAACCAGGGCTCCTGATTTGCTGACATGTTGGATCCAGATAGCTTCGACAAATCAATGTATAGCTACAAATAACACAAAAATTATGTTAATGTGACAATGGCCCATGAGGAATAGATCGTGGAAGTATCGGCTGATGTAAATTTCTGTTCACTAATTGATTTGGGACTGTTTCCTGAGGCTGAAGACCCCTAAGTTTCTCCAGGATCAGATACAGCAAAGTATTCACTTTGAAAACTAGCGAAGGTGCTGGCTTCAGTCTGGCTGCAAATTCATTTGATTGCCAATTAACTGTCTATGGCATGCACTTAGGAGTGAGCTGCAAATCTGACTGTAGAAGATTGGCTTTTGCAAATCCCAGTAACTATGGTTCAGAAGGTTACAGATTTAGAATGTGACTGGTGATGCCGAAGATGGCTGTCATAATTATGCAGTTTTAGCCGAGCACAGAGGGCCACAATGCTAGGGACAGAATAATCGTGGAAGGCTAGAAGACAGATTTCTTTCCATGGGTATGCAAACTACTGTTTTGATTGACAGTGTGCAAGAGTCAGGCTGTCTGCCCACTTTTGGAGTCTTTTCCTGAGTTTATCTATAGTGATTCCAGGAAGTGCAGTGAAGGAGCAACTCTGGATGCTCTGCATGATGATCTGACAGGATTTATTTCCTTAACACACCACGGGGGGAAAACTGTGTTAGTTTCTAATTATTTTGGGATGCTCATTTCTCTTACCTCTAGAAAGACAAAGCACCAACTTAGATGACCCCCTTTTTCCAATTGAAATGGAAGATAAATGAGTCTCTAGTCATCTGATTTAGAGAGAATGGAACCTGCTCAGAGTCTGGAAACAACTGGGCTTAATTAATCAACTTAACTCTTGAATTTGCCTGAAATTAGATCCTGGACCATTAGGGACAATCAAAATATCCCCATTTTAATTTCAAAGTTTGCTAGCCTACGTTACTTGGAGACCAAAATAACAAGTGCTCTGGCAAAATTGAGACTGAAAGCTCTTTTTTTTTTTTTTTTTTTTATGGGTATATGATAAATATAGCACCAAACTCAGAGATTAGGTAAAGCCTATCCGCATTACACACCTGTTGGCACTCACACGGAAGTCACTCATTCCATGGTCGTTGCCACATCCCACTCCTCACCGGTCCATTCAGAGTAGGGGGAAGAGAGAAATTTACAGCATGGAATGATTCTTTGCGAGCCTATGTGTGTGAATGTGTGCACACGCCTACAGAAGTCAAAAGGTAGCTTTGTGTCCTGACTAGGGAAGGCTGGCTGGCCTTGGGCTCCAGGGATCCTCCTGTCTCTCTCTCTCTAACTCTGGGGTTAAGAGGGAAAGCCAGCATCACACAGGCTTTTCATGTGTCTGTCAAGGACGGCTCTCAGATCCCCAGGCTTACAAAGAAGGCGTCTTATTAACTGAGCAGCTCTTGAGCCTTAAAATGGTTCCTTAAATAAAACCATCTCATCTTATTATTAGAGAACCAGCAGCAGGTGAAAGGAGTTGAGAGGGTAAGCATTGGTTGTCGTTTTTAATCTGTAAATGAAGTACACGGGTTCAATAGTTGTCATAAAATATTGTTGAGTAAATAAATGGCATGGCTGTCATGCAAGCCTGCTTCCCCCTGTTTTAAAAATTAAATACCATATGATTTAGTAGGAACAACCACAACAAATATTTACTAAACTTTTGTCCTAGTTTGCTTTCTCTTGCTGTGACAAACACCACTGCCACAAACAACTTTGGGAGGAAAGGATATATCTGAATTAAAGTTACAGTCCACAATCGTGGGAATTAAAGACAGGATCCTGATGTAGGAAACTGGAGGCAGGAACTGAAGCAGAGACCATAGAGGAACGCAGCTTACTGGCTTGCCCTGCTATTGTTTTACACAGCCCAGGTCCATTTGCCTAAGGATGATACTGTCCACAGGACTGCCCCCCTACCCCCAACTAGAAAGTGTATAGATTTCATGCAACATAACAAACACTTTAATGAGGCAGCACAGGACCATATAAAATCAAAATATATGCTAAGTTTGTTGGCTGCAGCAGCAAATTAAATGCTATGTCAAGTGATTGCATTTACTAAAAGATGCAAGAAAAATCTGAGGAAGAAGAAACTTGGCATAAAACAAACACGCCTGGTTTTAGTATCTTGTCATGCCCATCTTTAGTTTTCATCCAATTTGTTACTCAATTCTACTCCATACAAATACCAAATGGAGGCTCATTTCAGATTTGATTTTTTTAAAAAAGCAATAAAGCCCTAGAAAACTGAAACTGAAAATACACATTAGCCCAATTATTACAGATTATATGTTCCATTATTTTTTTTGTTCATAGTAAGTTTACAATGAAATTTGAATTTTAAGCAGCCTATGGCTTAAGACAAAACAGACATTTACACATACTCTCCCATTTCACTGTAAGGATAAGAACAACTCCCTCAAACTCCAGCTCCATTTAGTAAGTTAAACTTAAAAAAAATACATCTGAAATAGAAAATCTTTAACACACACCATTTGTAAACAAAATTGCCCTTGATTTTTGAATCACATGTAACTTTCTTCCAATAGCTTCACTTTTGGTCATGATGGAGCTATGGTTCTTTAACTCAGATGGGCCTATTTCACTCAAACTAGTTCTGCAAGATGTACCCGTGACTTCCCAGGAAACTCAAAAGTAAATGACAATTTCTCTCATCACTGATACAACTTCCTAAATAAATACAATCTGAGGCAGGTGCTCCTAGAGATGGTGAACTATGGGGGTGGATGACACAGTCCTTCGAGAAACTTTAAACGTCCCAGTCTAACAAATTAAACAACTGCACAGAAAGTCCAGGGACAACATGAAAGTTGCAAAGACAGCCACGATGGGGTTTGGCAGGGAAAGGGTGTCACTGATGTGAGAAGACTGTAGATTTTCCCCATGCCATGACTATGTTCTCCATAAGCTGTTTGTCTTGGCTGACGCCTCTCCCCAGCCCCCATGCACAAAGATCAAGGGACAGAGCAATATGCCATTGCCTCCTTGGCAACGCCACTGCTCCATGGAGCAGCAGAAGGCTGACAATAAGCTGGGATCTTCCCTGACACAGCCATCTTCTATAGCCCTTCCTCATTGCTCACTCCACCTTTGACCTTTCGGAGTGTGTGGTCATTCATTCCTCATCTGAATCCAGCAAGGCCAGGAGGGCCACATCGGTCACAGGAGAAGGGCCATGCTCTTCTGCACACTTCAGATCATCTTCCTGTGTTTTGTTTACTTTACTATTTCCATTCGGCTCCTGCTTGGTACTTCTCATTTTCATTCCTTCAAAGCTTTCCTTCAGCATTGTTTTTTTAGAGTATATTAATTTACAAAGATGCATATTTCAGTATAAAATTTTTATACTGTGCCAGCTTCTTTTATAGTGATTATTTCTAAGAAACTTTTATTTTAAATATATGATTCTGTGTGTGTGTGTGTGTGTGTGTGTGTGTGTGTGTGTGTGTGTGTGTGTGTGTGTGTGTGCTCACGCACAGGAGTGCAGTTGCACATAGATCTCAGCAGATGGCAGCAGATACCTTGGAGTTGGAGTTAGAAGAGGGTGTCAATCCCTGCCATGGGTGCTAGGATTCAAACTCAGGAGCACCAAGTGTTCTTGACCACTGGGCCCTTTCTCTAGACCCCATAACGATTAATCTAATGTTACAATCATTATATACATGTGTATACTTATTATAGTTATGCATTTTGTAGCAATGATTCATGAGTTATAGAATTTTTATGTTTAAAGTTCTGCTTGATGTCAATTAAGCTGCTTATCAAAAAGTAGCCATTTTAGTTTCCTTACCATAGTTGGACATCACCTCTAGAGATCTATCTACAACATTACATTTATCAATTTGTGCAGATATTTACATCTGTGCATATGTCTACAGCTATATTCCATCTCTATGTGTATGACCTCCCAGCGATACCCTTTCTTTATCCTTGGGATTCCAAGGACTCTTGTGCTGACAGCTGATTGGAAACAACATTTTTCTAGATTCCTAAGCTATAAAGAATAAAAAGATAATTTTCAGAAAACACATTCAGTGAAAAATTAAAACCAATACTTATAATTCAGAGAAATAATTATAGAAGAGATTGTGTCCTAGTGAGTAAAAACTACAAAATGCATCCTCTAGTGAGTCATCCTATGAGAAAAGACATCCCAACCTAAAAGTTAATGCTATTATTTCGCCCATGAGACCATAATTAAAAAAAAAAAGTCCAACCCACTAAATAGTTTCCTGTAATATTTAAAAGCTAAAAAAAGAGTAACGAAAGGAACTGTCCTAGAACGTCTTAATCTTATGAACACGGTGCTGTATCTTTAAAATGCCACTTTTCAGCAGACACAGGCGAGCTCAGGGCGTTGGAAATGTTAACCCCCTTTTCTTCAGCTGACCTTGCTCAAGTCCCGCTCCAGGTGGCTTTAATTACAGCCTTTAAAGTGCAGCCTGCTCTTAGTGTCTCTCCTCAGCGTTTCTCAGTCTCTCTAAGTCATAGCATGAATATGAAAGCCCAGGAATAAATGTCATTTTTTTCCCCAGCAGTTTTGCAGAGCTGACCGACCGAGTCATGGTGTTTACAAGGGTCAAGGAATGGAGTTTTGGAGGAATGGAATGTTCCTGGGGTTTAGATTCTTACAAAGGATGTTCCTTTGGATTCCTGCAGGAGCTAAAGAACCATCTTACAGGATCAAGGTGGAAATTTGCCATCCCAGGTCATTGCTCTACAGTAGAATAGCCAGACTCAAGACCGGCACTTTGGAATTAACTAGAAGACAGAGGACTATGAATAGTCTTTGCTCCAGTTTAAAGTCTGCAGGCAGATTTACTCTTAAACAAGAAAATGAAGGCATTATTCTGCATGATATCTAAGACTGGCTTCTTTGGAGATATTTCCTTTTTCATTCTTCAATTTTCAAGGTCTTAATTTTAAGAGGTTATGCTAGACACTCTTTTATTATATCATAAAAGCGATATTAGGCACTAGATCTTTCAAAATATGTTCTTACCAACTTTCTGAAATTAAAAATGCATAACCACATTTATAATATTTTTAAACTTAATAACAAAAAGTTAAATACAAACTTTCATATGCAAAAGAGACTCTAAAACTGGAATCCTCAGACTCAAGTACTAAACCTCCCTCTTGAGGTCACTCTAATGACCCAAGAACTTAATTTCAGTAAATATACATACTGCTGAGAAAAATATGCTTAAAGCAAGGAGCATGTTCTAAAATAAAACAGCTCAGGCCAACCTTTCACCATTTTGGGGCTCATACTCAACCACACCAGGGATGAAACATTTAGCATCACAGTCACTTTGAATCCAGTTTCCAGAGTAAGCAAGTTACTTTTGTTCCAGACGGGAAAACTTGCTGTAAGATGAGCTCAAACCATAATGAGGATGCATAGACTGAGTTTCTTGGCCACATTTCCACCAATCATGCACAGACAAGTCCCTCCTTCCCTTCCTCCCCTCTTCTCTGTCTCTGTCTGTCTCTGTCTGTCTGTCTGTCTCTGTGTCTCTCTCTGTCTCTGTGTCTGTGTCTCTGTCGGTCATTGTCTCTGTCTCTGTCTGTCTCTGTCTGTCTCTGTCTCTCTGTCTCTGTCTCTGTCTCTGTCTCTCTCTCTCTGTGTGTGTGTGTGTGTGAATGTGTGTGAATATCCATGGAGGCAAGAAGGGACATCAGATCCTTTGCAGCTGGAGTTACAAACAGTTGTGAGCTGCCTGGCATGGGTGCTGATAATTGTCTTGTCTTATTCAAGAGCCACGATTATCTTCATCCTCTAACTGAACCAACACGAAGCTGTCTGTCATTAAATTACTTCTGCCAGGCATTCTGTCTCTATTAGGACCCTACACTTTTTGTTAATGCCGAGGCTTTTCACTGTCCTTATAATTGCACACTATTCCTACTGATGTATTTGTGCACCTATTACTTTAAGCAGGGTCCCTGTGTCCAAAATGTGTCTTTACAGGCACATTGCTGCCCGGATGGACAAACTACAGTACTTCTTTGGTATTGTAGTTAAAAACTTCTTACGAGTGGTTAATAAAAAGAAAGGCAACAACTGTACAGCAAAGAATCATAGTGATTATCTAAGATTTGATATAATGAAATTCTTAGGGATATTGTTAGGAGAAAATAGTAATGGTAGAACTTGCAAGGGGTGGCCACATGGTATTCTAGACACAAAAAGAAGCCCCCCCCCCCCAAGGAACTCACAGTGGTCCCCTTCGGTACGAATTGTCACTCATTACCTTAGCATTGTGTCAGAAAAGTGAGGGAAAATAGTTCAGGAACTGCCTGCCCATCACACAGTGTGCTGCACATACTTACGGTCATTTAAAAACTGCAAGGCGGGGGAGATGGCATGGTGGGTAAAGTGCTTGCTGCACAAACATGAGGACCCGAGTTTAAATCTCCAGTGTCCAGTTAAAGCTGGATGTGGTGGGGTGCATGCAGCTGTAACCCTGAGTCCCAGCATTCATAAGGTGAGATGGGGGCAAAGACAGGAGAACCCTGAAAGCTGTGGGGCGGCAAGCTTGGCATAGCCTCAAATTGGGAAGTGAAATTAAATGATGTGGAAATGGTTTCATTCTTGTAACAACAGTTTTTTTTCTAGGACCACCTTTTACAATTATGACTGAGTTGGGAGATGAAAAAAAATAATTAGGCTTGTTAAATGTTTTATTATTAAAATCAAGCCCAAACCAGTCTGTGTACTGAGAACTCTGTCAGCCAAATGCCATTCTTGCATTCTTTATCTATTCTTCCATTTTAATTGGAATCTAGAAGTGAAATCTTTTTAGCTAAAAATACTATTTTTTATTTAAATATAATACCTTTGAGTTTGAAAATTCTATTAATCCTATGTGTCTGGAATATTTGTCACTGTGAGGACCGATTTTGGACACCCTAAATGTAAATAAGCCTAAAATCCACAAATTAATTTCTACTTATGTGTCCATTAATTTAAAAAATAAATTTGCTATTAGTGTGTGGTGTGTGTAGGGTGTGTGTTGCTCATCCGTGGCACCCCGAGGACAATTCTGTGGGCCTGAGATCACCAGCCAAGGTTTACTCACTGAGTAATCTTGCCAGTCCCCGTGGCTGTCCTTTAGCTTCTGCTAATAGAACATACATTTAAAATATTAATTGTGTGTGTGTGTGTGCACGTGCATGTGTGCACTTTAAGTTGATACCAGAAGAGGGCATTGGATCCTTTGGAGCTGGAGTTACAGGTGGTTGTAAGACACTTGACATAGTGCTGGGAACTGAATTTAGGTCCTCTGCAAGAGAAGTTCTTAAATGCTGAGTCATTTTTTTCAGTCCCAGAGAATAAATATTTTGTCAGAGAAGGCAAAAGTTAATATTTTTGCTAGCTGAGAGCAGTGTGGGTCACCACTGGCAAACTGAGGAAGGAAAGAAATGGCACACAGTTCAACCTGTTTGTAAATAAGCCTTACAATTCTAAAAGTCACTTCAACACACACTAAGCATGCCCTGATATGTACCCACTCATGTCACACTGATGATGCTGTCTAAGCTAAGGTGACACCTACGCTTTTATACTATATATGTCCTTGTTCTTTCTGTCTGTGTGGGTTTTTTTGTCTTCACAATATTATGTAATTGATGCTTTGATGTGCTTTATTCATTCTAAAGGATCGATATGGACATAACTTTTTGGTTTTGTTTCACGGGGTTTCTCTGTGTAGCCTTGGATGCCCTGGAATTTACTTTGTCGACCAGGCTGGCCTCGAACTTCTAGAGATCCACCTGCCCCTGCCTCCCAAGTGCTGGGATTAAAGGCGTGCGCCACCACTGCCCGGCAGCCAGAAACACTTTTTACACATGCAGTTACTTTCCTAGCTTCTGCGTTTCTTCAGATGCCTGGCTCATCGGTTATTTTTTGATGAGTATAGTGAGTCTGTTTGAGGCATGGGCTGTAGCAAGGCACAGATGAGCTACAGGGCTCTCTGAACAATGCTCTTTTCTGTGTGTCTTTCCTAGTTATCACTGTCAGCACTTTGCATTTCTGACGAGAGCACGCAGTCATTGGTGTGGGCTAAATGGGTGCACATGTGTGAGAGCGAAGTGCAGAGGGGCAGGGATGAAAAAAAGGAGTAGAATACATACATATACCAGGGCGAGACGCAAAGGCACACGGACATGAATATACACAATAACTTGAAATCTTCTTCAAAGCCTTACGACTCCTGTGTTTCTATTCTCTATGCAATGATAGACCTCATCCCAACATCACTCCATATGGAGTCAGTCCTAAGCCCTTAGGCTTCTTTTTTTCCTATATGTATCATACTGAGGAAGAACTCTGCTTCATTGTGTAGTATTTTAACTAAAGTACATTTCATAAGCTTTGTGTGTGTGTGTGTATGTGTGCTTATATATATACACACACACACATATATATATGTTCATATATGTGCTCACACACAAACACACACACACATACATACATACATACGTATATATCTACAAAAACTACGTTCAAATATATATACAAATATACATATACACCATCTGGATTTTTTTCACTTAGGTCACATGCTGTGGAAATGCTCTCTCTGCTGTGAGTCATGAGAGGGTCCATGCAGATAGTCTCCAGCAAGGAAGACGTGCGATGAAGAATGAGCAAAGGCTTGGCATCGAAAGTTTAACCAATACATCTTCACTTTCACAGCTAGTGTTCTCCTAAGAGCACCAGGGGAGCCATACAGAAAAGGAGGGCACAGAGCCCCAGATCCCATCTGTCTATTTCGTAATGGTTCACACAGCATTCTCTTAAGCTCAAGTTGACATCCAACATGGCTTACTGGTTCCATACAGTTTTCACAAGTTATGTCATAGTTTTTTTCTCCTCACTGTAACTCTATGGTGAGGGGAGGTATGTATCAATTTCCACTGCCATAATGGAGGAGGGGAAATCAAGTCCTGGGGAAGTTAGGTTGATTCCCCACTGGTGGAATTTGAGGCTGATCTGTCCAACTCTACAGCCGGAACCATTATGTTCAGCTACAGGAACTGTCAATAAGTTAGGTTCCCACCGTTCCCCAAGGTAAGTTTCTGTAAATCCAGAGGATGGTGAGAAGCCCTTAGACTTTGTACCCTTGGGCGACACAACAAAGGGAAGCCTGGAGAAAAATGAATTAGAAATTCATCATTCCTCAGAGTGCTAGGATAACACTGTTCAGGGTTGGCAGTGAGGAATCGGCTGTCTGCTGTTTATCTCTGGGCTTGATTACTTTCTCCTTATCTGTCTGAAGAGGAGGGCACACGATTTACAGAGTGAGAAGAAGTTTTCTCACTTGAGAAAGGTCAGAAGTCATAAAGAGGACTCTGACAGATGTACAAAGTATAGAAATCCCTGGTTGATACAAAGGGCAACTCAATCAGCTACAGCTCCATTCATAAAATCACCTAATGAAGATTCAGCAGACACAGCCCAATTAAATGTGTCATTTTGCCTTCGGACAGACTGCTTTAGTTCTGTTTCTGTTATTGTGCTAACGTATCCTGGCAAAATGCAACCTACGGATGGAAGGGTTATAGTGAATTATTGCAGGCAAGTCAAGGCAGCAACTTAAGCATTACATCTTGAGCCATGAGCTGAGAGAGTGCATGCATGCATCCTTGCTTGCTTGCCTGATCTCAACTGTCTTTCTCCTCTTTTATATGGCTCAAGACACTGCCTAGGGAATGGTGCCGCTCACAATGGGCTCAGTCTCCCTATGTCTATTTAATAATCAAGGTATCCTTCCTGCACCCTGACATGCCCAGAGAAAAACTGATCTGGATAATTCCTAAAACTTTCTTCTGAGATGACTCTAGGTTGTGTCAAATTAACAGTGAAAACTAACCGACAAACAGATGGATTGAAATAAAAGTTAGAACATCAGTGCCTGATTCCTTAAGGACCCTTTAGAAAAACATAATGTCTGATTGTCCTTTGAAACGATGAAAGGTGAGATCAGAACAAAGCACAGGGATTCTGTTGCTGAAGATCCTTAAGCAGAGAGGCAGACTGGTTCTCAGGCTTATGGGACAATGACAGAGGCACATTAGAGAGCCACAGAGCCTCCACATCCCCTGGGTCCATGGGAACAATTAATTTACATACATTAGTATCTTGCACTGAGACTAATTAAAAGCCGTTGCAATTTCTACTCACGCTCTCCAGCACCAATCAGTTTGCCTAAGTAGAAGCTCCTGGCGACCTGTTTTCAGTTAGAGGTGTCTGACAACGCTATGCCAAACAGTTGCTACACAGTTCTACCGACTTTATGGCATTGGTCCACCACTCAGAGAGAAATGACCCAAATTAAGCTTTCTGTCAAAGAAGCAAATGAAAGATCACCTGCAAATATTCCATGAGGTAGCTGGTCACATGGACATTGTGCTATAAAGCCATAAAACAGAGTCTTTCATATTCAACAAGCATAATGGACAACACTCTGTTTTTAGTTTGTATATTTGGCCCTCCTGCCCCCACGGCCTTTTTGTCACTGTTTTCATTACATTCCGCTCACTTTGGTAATTTCACTGATGGAAAGGGGAAATAGAGACCGAGCCAAGATTCATCTGTTTTGTTTGTAAAAAGGTTCATTGGAGGGTATGGAATTCTAACACATGGTTTGTGATTTGTAGTAAAAAAAAAATGGTTAGAGTTCCTTTTTAAAAAGAAAACCTCTGTGTGTTTCTCTGAGCACAGGGCCTATGGATCACCAGAGTCAGAATGTGACAGGCAAACCTGTCTCTGCCAACTCTAGAGACCACGGACATCTGTCATCTTTGTGACGCAGTTTACTCTTTCTTAACTACAATTACTGCCAGGTGCAGGGAATCATGCACCTCACCTTGGCATGGGAGGGAGGGGGCGGCCGATGCAGGAGGACTTGTGTGACTTTAAAGTTGATCTGGTCTGCTGCTCAAAATCTTTGACTCAAAAACCTAAAAGTTAATGCAATAAAATCAGAACCTACTCTAAAGACTTAATTGTTTCATCTACCAGAAGAGCCTGCAGGCAGGCCTCATAAGCAGTGTGCTATTTAATCCTGGCTATTACAGTATCTTACACAAGGTTATGTTGTTTCATAAAAACACGATGGATTAGGACCTACAGCAGGAGCTCCACAGCCAGAGCAAAAGCTGGGGCATTTTAGTGCACAACTGAGTAGAGATCACGATGGACCACACACGGGATAAATGTAGTAAGAAGCAGCAAGACTACCATTATAGCTCCTGGAGCACAAATATTGATAATAGAATTGATTCATGTTTTGTGTTGTTCTTTTAAGGTCAATTTAAAGGCTGTAACATTTTAGTTAGAAGGATGTGTGGATAGAAGGTAATTTGCGGCCTAGGGAGACAATTCAGTCAGTCACAGTTTGCTGTGCAAGCGTGAGGACATGGGTTTGAACCCCCAGCACCCATGTAAAGGGCTGGGCACAATGGCATGCACCTGCTGCCCTATGTCCTGCTGGGGAGGTGGAAATAAGTGAATTCCCGGAGCTTGCCGTTCAGCCAGTCTAGTACATAAGCTCCAGGTATGTTAGAGTTCTCGCCTCCAAGAATAAGTTGGAGAATGACAGAGGAAGACGCCCAACACTAAGCTCTGGCTTCATATGTGCACACACATGTATACCATACACATATGCACAGGCACACAGGCACACACACACACACACACACACACACACACACACACACACACACCAAGCCAAGTGAATATACGATGATATATCACATGTAACCTGTCGTTTATGGTACTTTCCATGTATGTATTTGATTTGTATATATGCAGAACTGTTAAATTAAATGAGACAAACAGCCCAAGAGAACACAGAGAAAGCATTTTGGTTGACACATCACCAAAGAGTATCTGCAGATAGTTTGCAGAGCGTCAGTCCTCACAGACACGTAGTGAAAACAACAGATACCATTGTGCACTCACTAGAACGGTGTAAATGAAAATGGACCATGGCGATGTGTGTGTGTGGGGGACCAACCCCCACCTCGCCCCGCTGGCTGCTGGGAAGGCCAAATGCTGCATGTAGCCACTGGAAAACAATTTGGCAGCTTCTTAAAAAGTTAAACCGGAATATACATTTCACGCAAAACGTCTACTCTTTGGTCTTAAGCCAAGTAAAAAAAAAGTGACGTTATTCACCCAAACAAAGCCACGGATGTGCTTGTCCATAGAAGATTTACTTCATCTATTTCACTTTGGAAGTAAAGTCAAACTTCTGTCAAAGCGAGTGGGAAATGAGTCGGCATGTGGTTGTAATAGAGTTAGTACCGGTCCACACAAAAGAACACACTCTTAATGCATACAGAAGTATGGATGCCTCCAAGAAATCATGCTTCATAGGAACAACATAAAAAAAAGATAACATTTGGTGTGATTCCGTTTTTGTAACATTCTAGAAGAGACAGTGGATGTCTGAAGATGGGCAATGAGGTGAGGGGTGGATGGCAGGGGATCTTGGAAGATGACAAAGTGTTACAAACCGAGGGGCATGCTGCCTGCCATGCTCATGTTGATGACACGAATATGGAAATATCAAAACTTTCAATCATTCTTTAATATATGGAATTCATAGCGTTTCACCCATTGGCCACTAAAGCTGAAAATAACATTGATCGTCTGTGGTTTTCAGTGGGCAATATTTCCAGAATCCTGCAGTTGTGCCAAACAGAAAAAACAAATGTTATTCTCTAAGAAAAATGATTTCAAATTGCGATGATATGCTTAATCTATTTGGTGAAGTCACACTTCTTCCTAGAGCAAAGATTATACCTAACAGCTGGACATTTAAAACCTCAGTCTTGATGAAAACCACCACATCCTCCCAAATAAAGCAGAGGGACTCACAACTGTTGGTTGGTGACCTGGTGGTGTCATTGTCATTTGGTGGCATTTTCAGGATGGTATTCCGAGTTACAAAATATTCTAAATTCTAAATACAGCAGCCCTCAGGCTTATTGTTTTGTTTTGTGCTAGTGTAGTTATGATACGTCTTTATGTGGAAGTATTCATGTTGCTGACTTTAAGACACACGGAAAAATATAAATAGGTGGAAATATCTAGGTAGAAACACATCAACAAACACAAATTTTGCCAAAATAGCTCTTTCAGAAACTCTATTTATTAAATCCACCAAAAGTCTCGCCATACAATAAGCACATGGGAACCTTTTAAAAATCAGAATCCCCGATGAACCACCAGGGAGGTATATGGGCCAGGCACTTACGGTCTCACATGGCAGAACACGTGGGTTGTACCTCCGTGTCCTGGGATGCTTGCTAAGGAGTCTCAGCTGACAAGAAAGGAATCCTATTCCTTTGAGGATACATGATTTAAAAATTAAATTAGAGAGAACCTTTGAAAATTTGCTCTAACACAATATTTGACATTGGCCATGAGTACAATTTCTTCTGTTTATTGCAATTCAGGGAGAAGGCTGTAAAACAAAACACTTAAAGCCTTATAAAGCGTGGCACACCTTCTTTACTAGTAAATACTTGGGCATTTCTCCTAGTGAAAAGTAACTTTCCTTTGAAAATGCATAAACAGCAGCGGGTGTAGTGACTCACGCCTGAAATCCCCGTACGCAGGAGTTGAGGAAAGAAGATCACAAACTCAGGCCCAGCCTCAGTCACAGAAGAGCAATGAGTGTGAGGTCAGCCTTGACTACAGGAGACCTTGTCTCAACAAACAGCCCCACAAAGAAAAATGAAACGCATAAGAAATGCCTACTGAGCACATTCCTTAATTTTAAACCCAGACTAACTAATGCATATTTAGGTAACATTCATAAAACAAACAAACAAAAATATAAAACATAATAGAATTAAACATTTAACATTTTGAATAGAACCAAAATAGTGCAGTTATTCCCTCTTGTTGTCAGGTCAGGGGATTCCTTTAAAGATCCCCAGTGAATGCTCCACATCACTAATAGCACACCCTGCATATACTGTTTTCCTCATACATAATATGTCATATACACATCATATATAAAATGTGTACATATCATATATATGTATAATTTAATCTTTAACTCAGGTACAGTCAAAAGAGCCATAATAACAGCACATCATAGCAAAGGCTATGGGAATGTGCTCTTTTGTTCTTCCTCACCCTTTTGAGGATATGAAATAATTTAGGCTATGTGATGAGCTTATTTCTGGGCCCTGTGTAGTAGCATTAGGCTTCCATGTAAGGGTAACTTGCATATGAGCATTGTAGTGCTGCAGGGGTTAGTGGTTAATCAAGATGGCTCTGTAATGACACACGGGGCAGAATACACAGAATGAATCTACCAGACAAAGGAGTTATTCACGTCCAGGACCGGGTTAAGTACCATGATAACACTGATGTCTCTACTACTCAGAACAACATGCAACTTATAATTTATGAATTTTGTATTTCTAGAATTTTCTATTTAATGGGTTTGGATTATGTTTGACTATGGGCGACCTGAAACTGCAAGAACCGTACCCAATGAAGAAGGGATTATTAAATTTGAAAGAAGCCAAGACAAGTCTTCCTTATCTCTTCTGACTTGCTCCAGTCCCACACCCCATGCCACTGGGTTCTTGGTCTTTCTCACTCGCCACCTTCTCTAACTGCTCAGCTCGTCCAGCGTCCCGACCCTGACAGGACCAATTTCATGTTAGCATCTCGCTTGTTCTGTAGAGATGCTCAGTTTTATATTCACACAGCACTCTGGCAGACTCTACAATCAAGTAAAGACATATAGTTTCTCTCTGAGCTTTACTTTTATGGTTTGTAAAATGAAAATAGAATTCCATTCCTCCTAGTTTTGCTGTAAAGAATAAAGACACAGATACAACTAGTTTTTCTTCTCCCTTCATTTTCTTTCTGTGCTAGGGATTGACCCAGGTCCTGGTATACTCAGGCAAGCAGATGACTACTGAGCTACAAATCCAGTACTTCTGAAATTATCCCTTCAGTTCTCCATGGTTTTCACTGGTTTTCTTTAAAAGGAGGAAGGGCTTAAACAGTGGGCCTCTGTATTCTGTCTTGTACTTCTCTGAACATCACAAACAACAACAACAGTGAGCTACAGAATTTTTAAGATGGTACAGCTGACTTCTGTTGGGAAAAAAACCCATGGTGTAGTTGCTTGGGGTAGTTTTCAGGTCAAGGAATAAATTCCAAAATTAATTTGCAGGGCACATGCAATGGAAGGGTTGATTTAAAGTAAGCCTTTAAAAAGTTTAGTTATTTAATTCTTAAAGGTTTAATTTTTCATATTAATGGCATTCCAGGGAGATAGACATTGTAAATGCACAACGATTTATCAGTCCTCTGAGGAGGAAAAAAAGTCTGAGCTAGTTTTTTTTTTTTCTTCAACATTCCAAATTCTTGAAGCAATGGTCTCTCACTAATTTCAGTCTCCTATATATGTTTTTATTCCCTAGGAATATAAAAGCTAAGGGTACAGGGAGCTTGCTGAGTATGAAAGATGCCCATGTATTTGGGGTTTAACATGTTTTTAATATTAAAAGTAGGTTAGCTTGTTTAGTTACTATAAGCCAAGCAAACTCTCAGAATCTTCACACAGCAGTTGCATGCAGGTGGCACCACAATCTTTATATGGAAGAGAACAGCACCCTCAGTGAACAAATAGTTTGCCTTCAGGAAAGAACAGGGTTAGCTTGCTGTGCTTGACTACAGTGGATGAATGCATTTTAATTATTCTTCTCCAGGGGAATTTTCTCTGTTGTTTGAGTTCAGAAAATGACACATTTCTACATAAATGAAACACTGGCAGTGAGAGGAAACAAATCCATGTGGGTGAGAAGGAGAACCCAGGGTCATACTGAGGAGGGACCCCATGCAGTGCAGCCCGGGTATAGATCTTGGCACCTGTGTGGTGTTTTTGTTTGTTTGGTTTTTTTTATGGCCTTTCTGTACATTTTTGGGGGAATTGAAGAGGCAATGTGGGGATTTACTTTGTACTTTTTATTTTCATCTGATTAAAAGTGCAACTCAAAACCATAGCCCTTTAAAATACTTATCTTTATTTATGCTAAGTATTTAAGCTAACTGCAAGGTATTTCCTTGCAAAATAGGTGGTTGTAGCAGTCAACTGGGAGTGAGCACACTCAGGATTTAGGTCTGAGAGTCTCTGTATATTCCTGGAATGACTATCTATCATCTATCTATCAATCTATCTATCTATCTATCTATCTATCTATCTATCATCTATCTACCATCTATCTATCTACCATCTACTTATTTATTCTTTCCTCTTTGTCTGTTTGCAGGGCTGGGGATTCAACCCAGGCCTCCTTGTATGGTAGGCAAATACTTTATCACTGACCCATGCCTTCAGGCTTCCCTCTGTTTTCTTTTGGTAGACTAAACCCATTTCTATTTAAAATCCAAGATTTGAGAAAATATTTATGTCCCAAATTAAAAATAATAAACTCACGATAAATTAACTAAATTAGACATGAATAATGACCTTTGAAAGATGGTAAGCAACTTCCTCTGAGCAGGCAGAAGTGACACGATTCCCACCTTTGCAAATTCCCTGTGTTGGCTTCGTAGGAGCCAGCTGGGTTTTCCTACATGATTTTGGAGTCTCTCCCTTGCCGTGTGGCACTTCCTGAGGGTTCTGGGAAGGTCTACTGTACAGGCTGCCAGGGAGAAGGTGGCAAGGCAGAAGTGTTTCAGAAGTATTATAAATGTAGTTGGGTTTCATTCGTTTGTTTGTTTTTCTATTTGAAATCTTGAAAGGCCTGGGACCATCCTTAAGGCACCAGATACACTCTTGGGACCCTTGGTGACATTGAATTGTGACACTGATTGCTCTGTATCATACTTTTAGTCTGGATAAATAACAAAACGAAAAAAATCTCCCCAGTGGTCCTCATGCTTATTGTAGATTGAGCTTATAAAAACCATCAAATATTCTAATGAAGAATGTAAACACTAGGAATTCTGCTGGAAATGTCAACTTCAATGGAAAGAAATGATTAATCAGAACACTTTCACTGGGATATATCTTCTTAAAACTGATTTTATCTATAAGTTATCACATATACCCAGGTTCTCATTGAAAAGAAAATGTCAGTAGGGCTTGTTCAAGACATTATTGTGCACCCAATTCTACACTTTCTCAGGGTTTGTTAACAGGTAATTAAAGCTATTTTCTCAGGAAGAAGATTAGTTTTTATTAATTTATTTTTTATCTCGTTGGAATTTCTTTTGACCCCTTCTTTTGGGTAGAGAGCTCACGGAACATTTTTGGCTAGTGACCCCAGGAGGCATAACATCTCAAACAGTTCTCATTAAGTGACAACCTCCCATGAGGAGGAGGAAAGGGGAGTGGTCCATAACCATGAACTCAGTTATGAGCCTGGTCTCCCTGTTCCTTCTACTCTAAGAAGCTCAGAAGGGCAGCTTGATTGAATTTCCAATCTACATCGCTCTTGCGACATGCAAATGTAGGCTTTGGTCACCTTCACAAGACCTACACAAAACCTAGCTCTTGGGTATGTTATCAGCAACACTAGAGGGGCTCAGGAGGCCTTCCCTTCCCCAGTGAACTATCAGTTACTGGCTGCTGGAAAAGAAGGTAATATTTACTCCAGTGGGGATAGACAGTGACAAGTTTCCCATGCTCCACTAAAGAACTCCTCATCCACACAACTGACTCTAATTAAACTTAGCAGGATGAGCCTGTGCACACACACACATGCACACATGTACACACATGTGCACACACACAGACACAGACACACAGACACTCATACACACACATGCACACATATGTACACACATGTGTAGACACACAGACACACAGACAAACACACATGATGCACACATGCACACACACAGACACAGACAGACAGACAGACAGACACAAACATACTGTAACATGAATGTAGGAGGAGACATTTATGAAGAAAGATTTTAGAGGAGTGGGGATGAGAGAGGATAAGGAGGGTTAAGATGACTATATATATGAAATTGTCAAAGAATCAAAAATGAGAGATGAAAATGTCTTCAGTCCTCATACCTTTGAAATTCACAGTACTTCACACTTAAAATGTTTGCTGAAATCAAAACGACACTGAGATTCCATCTTACACCCATCAGAATGGCTAAGATCAATAACTCAACTGACACCACATGCTGGCGAGGATGTGGGGAGAGAGGAACACTCCTTCATTGCTGGTGGGAATGCAAACTAGTACAAGCACTTTGGAAATCTATCTGGCGCTTTCTCAGAAAAATGGGAATAGCGCTTCCTCAAGACCCAGCTCTTCCACTCCTTGGAATATACCCAGAAGATGCACTACCACACAACAGGGACATATGCTTAACCATGTTCATAGCTGCCTCATTCATAATAGCCAGAACATGGGAACAGCCAACGTGTCCCTCAGTAGAAGAATGGATAAAGAAACTGTGGTACATTTACACTATGGAATATTACTCAGCTATTAAAAACAAGGAATTTCCGAAATTTGTGGACAAATGGATTGAACTAGAAATTATCATAATGAGTGAGTTCACCCAGAAGCAAAAAGAGTTAAATGTATATACTCACTTATATTGAGACACTAGTCCAACGGGTACATCCCCATGAAAAACTTTACCTACCAGGAAAGTGGGTCAGAGGGGAGGACATCCTATTGAGACTTTAGGTGTGAGAAGCCTGGGAGAATGAGGAAATAGAAGGATCCAGAGGGTCGTGGAAAACTACAGGCGGGTCTGGGCCCTGGGGTCCTCCTCAAACTATGGTACCAGCCAAGGAAAATATAGGCAGTAAACTTTGAACCCCTACCCAGACTAGCAGATGGACAGGGCATTCTCCACCGTTAAGTGGAGAAGGAGATCTGACTTTCACACAAACTCTGGTGCCTCATATTTGACCATGTCCCTTGGATGGGGACGCCTGGTGGCACTCAGAGGAAGGATAATAGGTCACCAAGAAGAGACTCAATACCCTATGAGCATATACAGGGGGAGGAGGTCTCCCTCAGTCACAGACATAGGGGAGGAGAATGGGGGGGGGAAGCAGGAGGGAGGGAGGAATGGGAGGATACAAGGGATGGGCTAACAACTGAGATGTAATTTGAATAAATTAATAATAAAAAAGGAAAAAAACAAAAAAAAATGTTTGCTGACTTAATTTTGGTTTTTTTTTTTTTTTTGGTTTTTTTTTTTTTTTTTTTTTTTTTTTTTTTTTTTTTTTTTTTTTTGGTTTTTCTTGCTTCTCCCCCCAGGAAGTAATTCAACCTTTAGATGACTTCATTAGATATATGACTTATGACTTTTTATAACACTATAAAAGTAATCATTCAAATTTCCTATCAAAATTGTAACCATTAAATAAGGCATGCAGCTTAAAAATAAAGAGAACCTCTCTGAAACTAACCCAAATACTCAGTGGTTACTAAAGTAAAACAGAGGTAGCTGAGAATGAAATGACATAGCTGAGGCAGAGGTGATCGTCTCTAAAAGCTCTACAGTTAAAGAGGACCAGTTGGCAATTTTCCTCCCTCAGCAGTGCCATGTTTCAGAAGACAGACACCTGCAGGTCAACGTCCTGACAGGAAGGAGACGATGAGAGTGTTTAATGGTTCTTACAAGGGACAGGTCAGATGCCGTCTACCTGGAGACCCTGTCTCTCCTGGGTTATTCTCACACCAGAGAAAATGCATCTGTTTGCCATGCAAGGGGAGTCCAAAGAGATTCACACGGCTCCAGACTTACGCCTCAGAGAAGCACACGTGCTATCAGACACGCTGTCAGCGGCTGCAGGAATCTTCTTCTCATTTCAGTTCTGAGCTAAAAAAATAAAAAAATAAAAATAAAAAAATGGGAATGTGTTCACAAATTCATCTCTTGCCCAGGAAGTCTGAGAGTGGGCAGGGATTGAGGAGGGGAAATGAGACAAAAGGATGAACAAAATAAAAAGGGACGGTAATAAAGCTCAAACTGCATTTAGAAAGCTCTTTCTTTAAGACTCCATGTGTCAGTGGGAAAAATAATCCGGCCTCAAATTTTGCAGATGACTTAAGAGTTTTCTAAGCCATGTATTTTTTAAATTAAAATCAAAACTTAATAAATACTACCTTAAAATGGTAAATAACCACTACTTTTTCACACAAAAATTCAGGCAAAAATGTCAAAGTGTAAAAACAGAATAGACAATGAAAAGATATTTAAAGTCTAGGAGATGCTTCAGTGAGAAAAAGTTCAGCCCGAGCCTGCCCACTTGAGAGCCAGCCTGCCCACCTGAGTGTCAGACTGCCCACCTGAGGGCCAGCCTGACCACCTGAGGGCCAGCCTGACCAACTGAAGGCCAGCCTGACCAACTGAAGGCCAGCCTGCCCACCTGAGGGTCAGCCTGTCCACCTGAGGGCCAGCCTGCCCACCTGAGTGTCAGCCTGCCCACTGAGGGTCAGCCTGCCTATCTGATGGCCAGCCTGCCCACCTGAGGGCCAGCCTGTCCACCCGACGGCCAGTCTGCCCACTGAGGGTCAGCCTGCCTACCTGAGGGTCAGCCTGTCCACCTGAGGGACAGCCTGTCCACCTGAGGGACAGCCTGTCTATCTGATGGTCAGCCTGCCCACCTGAGGGCCAGCCTGTCCACCCGAGGGCCAGTCTGCCCACTGAGGGTCAGCCTGCCCACCTGAGGGTCAGCCTGACCACCTGAGGGACAGCCTGCCCACCTGAGGGCAAGTCTGCCCACCTGAGGGCCAGCCTACCCACCTGAGGGCCAGCCTACCCACCTGAGGGACAGCCTGACCACCTGAGGGACAGCCTGCCCACCTGAGGGCCAGCCTGACCTCCTCAGGGCAAGCCTGCTGACCTGACTGCAAACCCTGAACCCCCACAGTTCGTAATGAAGAATCCATTACTAAAACTTGTCCTCTGACCTTAACATAATATGCATACATTTACACCCTCATGTGGGTGTTCACAGGTACACACACACACACACACACACACACACACACACACACACACACACACACAGACACACACCACAAATAAATATAGGAAAGTTGTAGAAGCCAAGGAAAAAGGATTTGTAAAAAGAAAGTAACCTTTGTAAAATATCTTTGGATTTTAAAATTCATATTTTATAAATAATTTTCATTTTAACTAGCATATTAGTAAGTCTTTTTGTAGTTTCTACACATTTCAACCTTTCACTTTGTAAGGCTACCAAAGAAAATAAAATGGGCTTTAGGCTATAATTTACTCCTTCTGGAGGCTAATGGCTAAACTTCAGCAAATTGTTCATATTTGCAATCTTCATCTTACGTGGAACAGAATGCACAATTATTTGTATTTGACATGTATCAATAAAACAAGTGTGCACTCCTGACTTAGTTTACCAACACCTTTTAGGTCTTCTGTGAGCCTTTCAGTGACCAGGCACATTAGGGTAATTTTCATGGGTGTTTAGCATATCTGCTGCAGTAATGCAGAGCAACTGTTCAAAGACCCAGATGTAAAACACACAGATGAAGAACAATATGGAAATCTCTTGGGCTAAGATGATAAAACCCGAGTTTGCATCCTTTGACAAGCAGGTTCCTTGGTGGCTCTCAACCTTCCTGATGCTGCAACGCTTTAGCACAATTCCTTGTGTGGTGGTGACCCCAACCATAAAAAATTATATTTGTTACTACTTCATAACTGTAATCTTGCTACGCTTATGAATTGTAAATATTTGATATGTGACCCCTGTGAAAGGGTTGTTTGACCTTCCAAAGGGGTCTTGATCCACAGATGGAAAAATGGTGCTCTAAAGCAAACTTCTTCCAAAAGGCTGAGATGCAACTGTGCCCCCAGGGGCGGATATGAGGAAGGCCAGACACTGGTTACCCTGGCCCTGGGTTGCCTTGGCAATGGGGAACCTGTGACCTCGCCTGTCACTGATGGCATAAGTGAATGCATCTGTTCAGAAAACTTTGCTATTGTTAACATTGCTTTATTTGTCTAGTCATTAATTTTAAGGGTTTCTTACAAGATTGTAAGATGAAAATATGTGCATGAGTGTTAACATGATTGAGTTGCACACCTGAAATAGTGAATAAGGCAAATTTTCTATTACAAGATTTCTGATAAAATTTAAAAAAATAATTCAATAGTATAAATATAAATATATAAAGGAAAATAGTAAAAACTTCTGCCTCATGCTTCTCGTTGTTCAATGCTGGGTGACAGTTCTTCATGCTGTTATTGCAAACAGTTTTTAAAAATTAAAACTTTTCTATTGATGCTTCTAAACTCCTTTTAGTCTGTGCAGCTGCTACCCACGTCATGCATGGTGAATAATTGCTCACACCTGATTCAACAGGTGTGCGTTGAGCTCCTACTATTTGCCTGATGTTTAAAATGTTGCTCTGTGTATTTGGGTATGTTTAGGTATGCTTGTATGTGCATGTGTGCATGTGTGTGCATGCGTGTGCGTGTGTGCCTGTAGAGCCCAGAGGTCAACCTTGGGTGTCTTCCTCAATAGTTGCCTTCCTTGTTATTTGTGTCAGTGTCTGTCATTGAACTTGAAGCTCTCCAATTTGTCTAGACTGGGCAGACAGACAGACAGGCAGGCAGACAGACAGACAGACAGGCAGACAGGCAGACAGGCAGACTTCCTGTCTCTGTCTTTCCTGCTCTGAGATCATAAGCCCTTGTAACTATACCTGGATATTCATGTGAGTTCCGGCGATTGAATTCAGGCCTTCATGCTTGTGTGGCAAGGGCTTTACTGATTGAGCTATTTCCCCAAGCCTGAACTGTTCCTTTTTTTTTTTTTTTTTCTTTTTTTTACTAGCACTTCTGTTTACTGAATCCAGGATGGACTTCGGCATGCACTTACTTTCTTCCACATAAGTGCGTTAGCATTGAAAATGCTATGTTAGATTAGCCTTCTTACTTCTAGGCCTTTCATTTCATATAAAAATCAATGATCTTTAATGAACACCCACTTGTAACGGTACCCTGCGTTGTACAGGTTTATTACTAGATGGACTTTTACTATAAAATGATACTCTTTTAGTTAGAAGTAAATATTTTTACTAAAAGTTTGAAAGCGGGTAAAAGAAAAATGCTTGCTGTGCAAACAAGATGGCCTATGTTCAAATTCCCAGAACACACTGAGACTGGCATGGAATCACGTATCTGCAGCCACAGTGCTCTTTAAGGGAGAGGGGAGGCAAACACAGGAGAATCCATGGGAGCTTGTGGGTCAGAGACAGTGGCAAACACAGCAACAGATGAGAAGCCTGCCCTCAAAGAAGGTGGAAAGCAAACACCAACCTCCAAGGCTGTCCTCTGAACACACACACACACACACACACACACACACACACACACACACTGACCTAAATAAAGCAGAGCAGACAGACTACTGTCAAGATAGGCATGCAGCAAGTAAGAGTGCAGAGAGAAAGAAGCACAGGTGTTTCAGCTGAAGCCAGATGTGGGGTGGAAGTTCACTGCTACACACACACACACACACACACACACACACACACACACACACACACACACACACACACCTGGATAGTGCATGAAAAATTATAGAGACAGAAAACATGGAAAAGTATAAGTAGCCCTTCAGGAGCAGTTAGAGCCTCTCTCCCTCTCCCCGGCTCTGTCTGTCTGTCTGGCCCCCTGCTGGTGCGTGCGTGTGTGTGTGTGTGTGTGTGTGTGTGTGTGTGTGTGTGTGTGGGCACTTTCTGTATCACTGCATAGAACCACCAGGAGAAGAATACAAGCTATGCATTTCTCCATAATTTGTAAGTCCTAAGACGTTTATGTGCCCTTGATCCTAAGACTAAGAGTCTAGGTGATTTGTGTTATGCCACACAAAAACCTGTTTTTACTATACTTGGTCTTGAAACTGTGATACCTAATTTTCTCTGACTTATCTTCCTTTTATTTGGCTCTGACTTTATTCCCATCCCCTTTGCACCTCATTACACCATAACCCCAGCCAGATCCCGTGCTATTGGCTTTTCGAAAATAGAGTTTAAAAACCACTTCCATTGCAGGAGATGTTATGGGATAAAAGAGAAATGATTTTCTTCTTTTATAGATCAGGAAACCACCCAGCCATGCCATGACTCACATCTACATCAGCCACCATCCGGGACACTTTAAAACCCCCCATCCATCACCAAACAGCACAGACCGCAGCCAATTAACTGAGGGGGGTGAGCCTAGAGAGTGAAGATGAGGGGATTGGCCGGAAGGAGTGGTGGGACATCAAGCCACTCAGGAAGTCAGGTTAGGATTTTTGCCACAATGATATCACAGAGGCCCCTTGCCTTCACCGACTCTCACAGCTGATATTTATATATTTTTCTCTTTATTCTTAAAAAAAATTATCTAATTTTACTTTATGTGAATTGGTGGTTTTGGGTGAATTCATGTCTGTGTAAGGGTGTCAGAGGCCCTGGATATAGAGTTAGAGGTGGTTGTGAGCTACCATGTCATTGCTGGACCTCTGGAAGAGCAACCAGTGATCTTAACCACTGAGCCATCTCTCTAGCGTTCCCCCCACCCAATTTTCTGTCATTCTTTGAAATTTTCATACATGTATATAATGTATCTTGATAAATACTTTCCATTCCCAGCAACCTCTAGGTCACACATAACATATCTCCCCCTAACATTATGTCCTATTTTGAAAGTTTAATCTTAATTAATTTTTAACCCACTGAGTCTAATTAATACTGTCCATATGTGCATGGGTGTGGACTACCTATGCTAGGGACCATTCTCACAAAGAAAAGTAATTTCCCCTTTCCCAGAAGCCATCAATTGCTAGTAGCTCCTCAGATAGATGGGGCCTTGGGAGCTCCTCCCCAGTGCATGGGAGTTTTTTTTTTTTTTTAAACTGGGATTTTTGACTGGCTTGAATTTGTGCAGGTAAACCACAGTTGCTGAGTAGATGTGACAAGGATATGCCAAGTGGGGAAGGTGATTCTCACATCCTGGCATCGGCCTGTAGGTCACTGCTCCACACCATATGATTTCTATCAAGAGTTAAGGAACGCTCATATGTGCCTCCCTTGTATGTATGAGAAAACACATAACTTCATCTATATTTTAGAAGTTGATGTTGAATGAAACATGGATCAAAAGCAGTGATGGATGGATATAAGACTACTGGAAAAGTGGAAAGAATAAAGGAAGTGGGGATCTAGAACAAAGAAAAGGGTGGAAAAGAAACAGGAAGGAAGAGAAAGGAAGGGTAGGCGAGGGTGAGGGGAGAGGAAAGTGATGCTCCTTGCGCACACTCAAAGGTCACTGACAACCTGACAAACCCTTCTTCCTTCTGGATCCATAAGCATTTTGTCATTGGCCCTTTCTTGTGTATGTGGCAAGTGACACACACCTGCTTCCGCTTTAGTATCCTTTGGAGAGAGAGAAGAAAAAACACACTGTGTGCTGTGATGTCATCTTTCTATATTCCATCCTTTTCCCGGGATTATTTCTATGTGATAAAAGTCTGAAAAAAATCCCACCCACTTACACACTCATTTGCTTGGGGAGAGAAGCCTGCCACAGGGAGGTGGCAAAGCCAGAGACAGGCTTCCTCCAAGGGACTCTGGTTTGCATGCAATCGTATTCCACCTGACTCCTTCAGTCTCCAAGGGAAAGCAGTCTCTGTAGAGCTCTCAGCTGGTGGGTGGCCTCAACTTCACAGGCTCATTCTGTGTAAGAGTGCTCAGAGAGCACAGGGAGAGGTCCCTCTCACCAGAAAAACAGACAGAGGCCCCACAGCAGGCAGAAGTAGCTGGAAGCCACAAAAAAAGGAGCAAGCGTGAGAGTTTATGTGAACCAGCAGGTGGCTCAGTAGGATCTGCGGCTGATCACACGCGTGGTCTCCAGAGGACATGGGTTCACAATCTGATCTCTACCAAGCTCAAACAAAGTACACTCTCACATAGGAAAAAGAGGGAGAACACATGTGCTGAGATGAGAGCAGAGGGGACGGGGGAGAGAGAATGGGGGACAAGGGGGAGGAAGGGAGAAGAGAAGAGGGGAGGACAAGGAAGAGAGAGTTTATGGGAGAATATGGAAGATAGGAAAAGGTGTGTGTGTGTTGTGTGTGTGTTACTGCAGATGGGCCCAGACCTCCATAAGGACCTGTTGGAGGTTGTTCTGATGTATTTTGATGCTAATTACTGCTTGCTGTCTCTGTGTCCCAAGATTGCTATGTAAACTTGCCTAAAACCTTATTCCTATTTGGCTAATAAAAAGGCAACACACCTGAGCAGGGCAAATGGATGGGTGTGGCTAAGGCTCAAGGGACTGTGGGAAAGAGACTGGAAGAGGAAGAAGAGCAGGAAGAAGGAAGGCCTGCGCCATGGTTAGGTGCAGGAAGAAAGAAGCACATGGTTGTCGTGGATGGAGACTTGGCCCAGATGATGATAATTAGCAAGTGTTTGGGATTATGGATGGGAGGTAGCTGGATAGAAATTATTAGAAGCAGATGGCATGGGATTAGGACAGGGTATGAGATACCTGCCCCACTATGAGAGGTAGTTTAGGGGATGAATATCTGCCTTGCCCAAAGTTAACTAAGGCTATTTTAAAATATAACAGGTGTCTGTGTTTCAACGATTGCTAGTGGGTTAGGATATACTGCCATAATAATAATTATAGGGCAAATAACAAATATTTATTAGGATGTACTACTAAATTAACCACAACACAGCCAAAACTTTAAAAATAATCCTCAGAGCCTGTGAGACACTGAGCAGGTAAAAGTGCCTGCCACCAAACACATGACCTGAGTTCTCTCCTGGGGACTCAGATGGTAGAAAGAGAAAACTGGTTTTTCTTGTTTGACGTGCACACAATGACATACATGCAAGAGGGCTCATACACAATAAATAAAATGGGATAAAAACAATGCAATAAGCAAACAAACTAACAGGAACTTAGCCTCAGCCAGAGAAATGATGTTTCAAAATATGTGAATGGACTAAAATTTGAGAGCCAGGGTTAAAGTTTGCACACCTGAATCTTCATTGATTCTTCCCAGAACGAGTCCTGGGCTTCCACTCCTGCCCTGAGCTCCCTCCGTGGCTCCATTTTTGAACCCCATCTGGCTCTTACATTCATTAAAACCTTAAATCAAGCAGCTCAACCTTTCAATTTCCAGGCATTAAATATATTCAATAAAATTAAATTTAATACCACTTCAATAAAATACAAATTTGAAGGCATTTGCATACTATGTTCTATAAGCATAAAGTTGCAAAATCAGACATAGAGTCGGATTCCCCAAAGTCATTGGCCGGTAGCCCGCTCACTGTACCAACTGTACAAGACTATAAACACAGTGGGTCTGCACTCATCTCAGGACGGAGCCAAGGTCACACTTCTTCTTTGGTCTCAATTTACTCAGATCTAACTCTAGGCCCTTCCACTGAGGCAGCAGAGAGACTTGAACTCCAGTAATGAGGCAATGACAACAGTTTCTGCAGTGACTGTGCTTTCCCAAGGCCCTGGGGGCTTACCCAGTCCCAGCACACAGCAGTGGCTTACCCAGGTAGTGCTGCTTTCACTGGGGAACACATAAGCCCATCTCTGAGTTGTGTTGTATGTTATGCTTATACACGTTAGTTTTACAAGTCAGAATGGGATGGCCAAGACCAGTCTTGCTAGAAAGTCCTTCAACGCCTTACTCCTCAGATGCTAAATTGCATGGGACCCTGATTACAAGAACCCTCCAGACCAAAGCACAGAAAGCTCTGACAAATTCTCTTTTTCTCCTTTTTTTTTTTTTTTTTTTTTTTTATAAAGCCCAAAGGCACACAGTAGCAAAAGTATATCAAAGTTTTAGACATTTAAATAACCCTCCTCTTGTGTGTGTGTGTTTATGTGTATGGGTGTGTGTATGTGTGCATGGATATGTGGGTGTATGTGTGTCTTTGTGTGTGTATATATGTGTGTATGGATGTGTGCATGTATGTGTGTGTGTGTGTGTGTGTGTGTGTGTGTGTGTGTGTGTGTATACAAGCATGTTCCATGGTGTAGCCATGCAGGTCAGAAGATTATTTGTGGCAAAAAGCCTATTCCCTTCTTCCACCCTGTGTGTCCCAGGGATTGAGGCAGCTCTTCAGTCTTGGCAGCGAGTATCTTTACCCACTGCCAGCCCAAAACATGGACATTTGCCAACATAGGAATATATTGGTGGCTTAAAACTATTATACACACATACGTTCGTACTTACACACACCCACCCACACGCATAGCCCCCCCCCCACATGCACATACTCTAAGAAACAAGGCTAGGAAAACATTACAGCATTTTAATATTTTGGCCATTCTAATATTTTAGCATTAATTGTGTAATGTGAGCAGGGGAAAGGCCGATTGGGAAAATCTATACACGTTAACATTGTAACCAAATGTCCCGATCATAGTAAGAGATGAAAGAGCTGATTAAAAAGTGTAATTAGATACAGCCCATGAGAAAGGTAAATTCAGTCATTTCTTAGCAAAAAAAAAAAAAAAAAAAAAAAAAAAAAAAAAAAAAAAAAAAAAAAACTCTGTAGGATCAGGTACTTCCAAAATCAGAGTTTTTAGCCGGGTTTTTATTCATGCCTTGGACGAGGTCACCCAGCTCCTGCTGGTGAAGGGTTCCTGACAGCCACACTATCATACGCTCTGTCAGCATTCAGAGGTAAAGAGCCTTTGGCATAAAACCACTGAAAACACAAAACTTGCCCAGAATACAATTAATTAATACAGAACACAAGAATCAAAATGAACTGGAGTCAATAGTAGGGTGAGAGGCCATCTTGTATCTTCTTGTGGCACCATTGCTCCACAAAAGGACATTATAAGGCTGATGACATCATGGTGAGTGTTTTTCTAAGTGTGAGTGAATTTTAAGATTTAAAAAAATTCATAATGTCTTTTTGCTTTAATATTTGTTTAGGGGTGTGTGTGTGTGTGTGTGTGTGTGTGTATGTGTGTGTGTGTGTGTGTGTGTGTGTGAGAGAGAGAGAGAGAGAGAGAGAGAGAGAGAGAGAGAGAGACAGACAGACAGAGACAGAGAGACAAAGAGAGAGACAGTGAGAAAGAGAGAGACAGAGAGAGACAGACAGAGAGAGAGACAGAAAGAGACAGAGAGAGACAGAGAGAGAGAGACAGAAAGAGAAGAGAGAGAGAGATCTAAACTGGTCATAGTTTAACTATAGGCTATTTTGGTGAGGAGGAAATCACAAAGTTATTTTCTTTTCTTTATGAAAGTTGTTACTCTGATTTCCATCTTGTCCCCTATTCTACAGACCCACAATGGAACATGAAGCTTAATTTACTTTCTGGGTCTTGAATCTTCTTGAGAAATTTTGGTCACTTATACAGAAATTTACTTGTTTATACAGTATTTGCATACGTATGTAAACACATTCAGAAAAGAAATAAGCCATTAGAATTTATCAATGAAAAAGATTACCTGTTGCTGGGAAGGTGCCTCACATTGCATAAGAATGAAGACAGTAGTTTGGATTATCAACACACATTTAAACAAACAAGCAAGCAAACAAACAAACAAAAACCCCCGAAAGCCAAAAAACAAAAAATGGGATGTGGCAATGTCCACCTATAATTCCAGTTCAAGAAAGGCAGAGGCAAAAGAGTCCTAGAACTCGATGCCAGGCTAGTCTGTATGACTTGATGAACTCCAGGTTTAGTGGGAGAATCTGTCTCATGAAAACAAGGTAAAGATCAATGATCAATTGAAAAAAGACAGCCGATACCAACCTCTGGCTTACACACACGCACGCACGCACGCACGCACGCACGCACGCACGCACGCACTCACTTCACCTGGATCTCAGAGGCAACAGTGACTTCCTGAGGATGCGCTGTATCCTCTGGTACATCCTAGTGCACATTGCTGCAATGAAGTTACCTTCTCAAGGTGTTGCAGTTGGAACTTACTGAAAGGAAACTGGTTAACACACCAATTAAAACTGGGATGCACCAGGTGATAGACATATCTTTATTAGTGCACAATTCTGGGCTATCAAAAAGAAACGGCACAGCTATTTTTTAAAATGGGCTGTATTTTTTTTTTCAAATAATAAAGCACGGGCTGGCTAGGAATTTTTAAAGAGTCTCTGCTTGCCGCCACCTCCTACCGCATGATTCCTTGCCTTGTATGAGTTGCTCACTGATTCTCCTTTGCACTCAGAGCTCTCCTTTGACTTAAAAACTAAATCGAACTTTTAAGGACATATGGCTTTTCTTCCACCTCCATGTTTCAAATTTGCTTGGCAACACCTACACAGAACTGGAGGTTTCTATAAAGTGTCAACAGCTGAGATATCCCAGGAGTTGCAAATGTTTTGCACATTAAGAGTCAGAGATGGAAAATCACTAGATTTAAAGAATGAGAGAGAAGGCATTCTTAGAGGGTTTATCTCAACGGATTACTTATTTCTACTAGGCCTCACATATTCTCATGAAAAAGAGAGGCAGAAGGAAAACTGGGTATCCAATTATTTAAATGACAAGTTTCAGAAATGTATCCACATGAAGTCCACTTTTAGAGTAGATTTTTGTGTACACATGTGCATGTTTGGTCACTGTGTGGAGCATGAGTGCCTGTGTGTGTGCACATATGTGCACATACATATAGAAGCAAGAGGTGACGCCTCTCAGGCACACACACACACACCATCTTGGTGGGGCTCTTGTTGTTGTTTTAAGATTTAAAACATTTTATTACTTTTGTTTAGTGTGTGTGTGTGTGTGTGTGTGTGTGTGTGTGTGTTTTGTGTGCATGTATGTCTATGAACCATGTGTATGCCTGGTTTCCTGGGAAGCCATAAGAGAGGAACTGTAGCTACAGAAGGAACTGTAATTATAAATAGTTGTGGGTGCTGGGAATTGAACCTGGGTCTTCTGGAAAAGCAGACAGTGCTCTTAACCACTGAGTAATCTCTCCTGACCCTCCATCTTGTTTCTTGAACCAGAGTCTACCATTGGCCTGGAACTTTCCAAGTCAGCGAGGCTGGCTAGCCAGCGAGCCCAGGGACCCTCCTGTCTCCTGGTGCTAGCACTGCAGGTATACCACATCATGACCAACATAATTTTAAAAACATGGGTTCTAGGTATTAAATGCAGGTGTTTTCAAGACAATCCATTCAATGAATAGGCCCTATAGCAGATGTGTTTTATTTTGTATCATTAAAACAAAGGGAGTGGATACAGTTCAGTCTTGCCTTGCACAGCATGCATAAGGCCCTGAGTTCACTCTTCAGTGCCGCTAAATAAAGATATAATACTTAAACAAACAAACAAACAAACAAACAAAGAACAACAAAAATCACCAAGAAGTGCAAGCCAGTGATTCTACATTGTGTTCTGTTTCTCTTATAAAAACCATGGTCAAAAACACAAGTGGGAGGAAAGAGTTCATTTGGCTTACACTTCCAGGTCACAGGTCATCACTGGGGGAAATCAAGGAAGGAACTCAAATAGGAGTAGAGACGCAAGCCCTCAGAGCAATTCTGCTTATCATGTCATGTTCAGTTTGCTTTCTCATACAATACAGGACCAATTGTCCAAGGGTGGAATTTCCCAGTGTGGACTGGGCCCTCTCCCACCGCAATCAGTAATCAAGAAAATGCCCACAGACACACCTACAGGCCAATTGATTGGGGTGATTCCTCAGCTGTGATTGTATCTTCCCTGGTAACTCGAGTGAGGGAAAGCTGACACAAACCAACCAGCACCATAGTAGTGGTCCTGAGGCCTGTGTCTTCTTTTATTTAATGCGCAGTAAAGAACTGTGTTATCATTCAAAATTATGAAACTATTGGTAAAGTTAAGATTAGAAGAAAAATAGAGAATAAAATGTAACCAAATTTTGGTGTCAATGTTAAAACCCAAATATGTGTTTGCTGGTACACAAGCTGCTGTGGGCAATTTCACCATTTTGGAGTGAGTGGTTAGAATTTGTCTGACCTACTTGACTGAAAATTCTAATTTCATCCACCTACATAATCATACTGAGTCCAAGATTTCTTGAGAAGCTCACAGGTTTGGAGAGGGAAGGTCTAAAAGACTCTTTAATAGCAGAAGGAAAATCACAAAAGAAACTTCTTGGAACTCCATGGATTCCAAATAAGTAATGATGATGGGTTCTGTGCTGGGTTCAAGAGGAGAGATGGAGTTAAATATGTCAATAATTTAAGCCAGAGAAGTTATTTTGAGGACCTGTTGTTCAGGGGCGACTCAAGACCATTTCCTGCCATAAAAACTTCCCTTTAACCATAGTCCAGCTGTGTCGTGTGTCCCCGTAGGCTTACGGTCTCAACACGAAACAGTGGAAGTTTGGCTAAATTGTGAGATGGCCCCACATGTGCTAGGAACCCTATTTCCTTAAAGCATTTCAACGGCCTCCCATAGTGAAGATGGGCCTTGCAGAAGACCTTGACCAGAGATGAGCACTGTTTACCAATGAGTTATTCTCAGACATCAAATTCCCTGGTTTTAGTCTCAAACTTACATCCTGACTCAGTCGTAGATACGGGTGCATTCACAAGAAAGACACACTCACGTGTGCATTCCTCTCTGTGGGTGTACATGAAGAAGACAGAGGTCATTGTCAGGCATCTTCCTCAATTACTCTCCAATTTTATTTTATTTTTTGAGACAGAGTCTCTCACTGAACCTGTTGCTCCCTGATTCAGCTAGATTGCCTGGCCAGGGAACCTCAGTGTCCCAAGGGCTGGGGAGACAAGTGCTCTCCACTACACCTGGCTTTTCATCAGAGCACTAGGACACACCTGTGTCCTCATGTTTGCATGTCAAGCGTATTAATGGCTAAGCCCCACAACACTGCTTCCCATGGATAGCAGCGCCCAGTAAAGCCGGTCCTTGGCCAACACACTTGAGATAGACAGTAATATAGACATATAATATGTATCAGGAAGCCAAATCACTTGGGCAAAGGCTTTGTAGCTGTCACTGTCAGCTTTCTAACAAGAGCTGACATACTCCTAAGACTCCCCAGAAGCAGCTTGATTCGCAAGTTGGTACAACAAATGAGTCATTTAACAAGCACACCTGGCATTTGGGAGTCGTAGCGGCCATGATGACAGGCACGCGACCTGAGTGAGACTGGCCTCTTCAACATTCCACCATGGAGTGGAGAAGGTCGCAGGAAGCCGTACTCCTTCCTAAATACTCAGGGGCAGTTAGGAACAGCTAGCAGGGCAGGGCTCACAAGGCCCCGCCCCATCCCAGGACTTGCCGACAGATAGACATCGTCTCTAGTGCTATAGTTGATAAATGTCCCACACTTCTGTATGTAATCCTACACCCATGCTCTTGTGTGGATCCCTGAAAACATATCACTGGGTCACAGACACACAGAAGATGCATGGAAGTGGAACAGGGACCAGATGGGAAGAGCCAGAGGGGCCAAAGGGCATGGGAGGGAGGCAAGAGAAGGTAAGACAGAGTAACGGAGGACGAATATGATCAATTACATTATAGAAAATGTGAAAACGTCATAACTGAGCCAATTGCTCTGTGTGCCCAACATATGCTGATTAAAGTGTAATATAAAAGGATCTTCAGTTTTGACCTCTGGATCTTAAAATTAAGCTAAGCCGAGTGGTGATGCAAATGCCGAGATACTGTTAACTAGTGAAAAATAATTTACATATTGAAATGGAGAAAGCAGGTTTCCTACTTACACCCTTTGCACTGTTTTCTGCTGTATGGCTGTCTTAAGATAATCGTTGGTGCTTGAAAGTAGAGAAAACTATGCTCCTAACATGGAAAATACCCAAGAGACCTTAAGGTGGTCTTACAGCACAGCTGGTGACAAACCTGCTTCCCAGTGGTTTGAACATCAGGGTTTAATTTCAGTTGTGAAGATTTATTTACACTTGGTGGCAGTTGGTTGTGAGGAATGTTCTAAATAAGCTTGCAGTGAATGGTGGATGCATTTCAGATCTATCTGTGCCGATCCTGTCACCAACCTTGAATGAAGAACGAGAATAGGGTGTTCCCTTTAACCTGCTGGATCTCAGAGAGGCTGATACCAGGAACTCCAGTGGAAGACGATGAAGATACTGATGAAGTCATACCACTGATATTCATCCTGTGTGTGTGTGTGTGTGTGTGTGTGTGTGTGTGTGTGTGTGTGTGTGTGTGTGTGTGTGTGTATGCGCGCGTGTGCAACCGCAGGACTCATTTGTTGGATGCCATCCACTTCGGCTTTTGGATGTGTGTGTGGCAGGGTTTCTATTATCTTGGATCTCACCGTGTAAGCTAGGCTGGCTGGCCATCCAGCTTCCAGACTCTGCCTCTCTCTGCCTCCCCTGCCCTGGGATAACAAGCAAGCACACACCACCATCCCTGGAATGGTTTTTAAATGTGGGTTCTGTGGATTAAGCTCCAGCCCCCATGCTTGCACTGTGGGCAGTTTACTGATCGGATTATCCTACTAGCCCTGTATTTTATCTTTTAATTTAGGTCTCTCCGAACCATGCTTCTGAACCTCAGCAGAAAAAAGTCCATTTCTCTAGAATGAGGCTACAAATAGGCAAGGGGTTTGAAATTGCTATTTTTCCTGATCAGGTGTTAGCCCAGAGTATAAATTTTCATATGAAACTGTAAAAAATGAGAGAAAATAGAAGATAAATACAACTATATTTTCTTGGCTTTGGAAACAAAAGAAAAATCTTGGAACTACTATGTACTATATACTATAATTGTATACTTATTACAGTGTTAAACACCATTGATAAGCGTTTCCCAGGAATGAGTGTAAATACAAACAGATAAAAAACATGATGGTAGCCAACTGGAATAAGATATTTGATAATTTTAATATTTTACATTTGTGTTTTTTTGGGATATGTGTAAGGTGGGTGTGTAGAAGTGTGACTGTACATTATACAACTGCAGGTACACACTTGCCATAGTCCACATGTATGGAGCTAGGAGCACAGATTTGCCAGTTGGTCCTTGAGTTTTCGCCATGTTCGGAGGCAGCTCTTTCTTGTTCCCTTTGCTGCTCTGTCAGTCCTGCTCCCATTTCCCATAAGTCTACTGGGATTAGCACAGCGTCAAGGCTTTTACATGAACTCTTGAAATCAAACTTGGGATCTCAAGCTTGCTCTATACCAATAAGCCATCTTCCTGACCAGAGGATTAAAAACAATATTTTTAAAGGAATTACTTGAAGGAAGAAATAAATCAAGTAAATCTCGTTATCCTTTTGATCTATAACACCTAAACACTACAGAAACACACACACATACACATACACACACACACACACAAAACAACAACAACAACAACAACAACAACAACAACAAAGCAGGACTTCAGGCATTGCATTTATGATGAACAAAGAAGCCAAACAAAATAATGCCCCAAAGCCTGACATTTTTTAATGAAGTGAAAATCAAGGAAGCAAGCAAAAGAAATTCATCAGGTTATTATAGAGGAAGAATAATATTTTTGGCTTCAGGGTCCATCATAGTAATCATGTTAAAATTTTTTTGTAAGACCAAATGTTTCTAGGCTGGTTGGGTTTTTAAGGGACAAGGCAAAATTCCTTTGCTGCAATTAAATTTTCTAATACTAGAATTAATTTTAGTCCAGAAATCTAAGGAAATGTTTTTGATGTGTAGTATCAGAGATCCTCCTCCTCCTTCTCACTATTATTATTATTATTATTATTATTATTATTATTATTATTATTATTAATTCATATTACATCCAGTTTGTAATCACCTCGCTCTTATCTTCCTGTTCCCACCCTCCCCACCCCTCCAATCTATTGATCTATTCCCTTCCCCTATACCTCTGACAGGTAGGGTCCTCCTCCCCATCATCTGACCACAGCCCATCCGGTCTCATCCGGGCAGTCTGCATCCCCTTCCTCTGTGTTCCCACAGGGCCTCTCTGCCAAGGGGGAGTGATCAAATCCTGGGCACCAGAGATCTTGTCAGAGGCAGTCCCCTGCTTCCCCCCTTCCCCATGTGGAGAATGAATTGTCCACTGGCTACATTGGAACAGGGGGTCCAGGTCCTCTGTTTGCACTGCCCTTGGTTGGTGTATCAGTCAGTACAGTCCCTCCTGGGTCCAGATCCATCAGCCTTGATAGTTTTCTTGTGGAGCCTCTGACAACCCTCTTTCCCCAACCCACCCCACAATCCTTCCATCCACCATCTCTTCCAAACAACTAGCAGCTCTTCCCCTGGAGTCCAGCTGTAAATCCCAGTATCTGTCCCCACCCACCACTGGGTGGGGTCTCTCAGAGGACATCTATGTTGGTCTAGGATCCACTTATGAGTATATACCATGTGTGTCTTTCTGGGTCTGGGTTACCTCACTCAGGATGAGAAAGCCTAATTCTCATTAATGTGCTCCACTTATAGAAAACCAGGCACTATGAAAGACTTGAGCTCCAGAGCTTCTGGGCCATTTATTCCTTCAATTCACAGCTCTAGCACAGGAGTCCAGGCTTAAGAGTGATGGACAACGAAAGGCCTTGCTAAATGAGGCCTTTGAACTCTTACACTTTGGCCTAAGTAGAAGCAAATGCCTCCCACAGCACTCTGAATTCTCTCCTGAGGGAACAGAACAGTGCTTTATGTTCTTAAACAAAAGAATAGACACTAATGTTATTTATAGAAACACAAAATTCATAGCAAATTGCAGACACTTCGGCAAGAGTTGAAGCTGTATTACCTAGTACATGCCCAGACACAGGGCTCCATAACATGACTGTAGGGGGCTCAGTTATCCTGAACACATAGCTGATTCTTTATACACACATGTAAGTAGTTATGAAAACTCCACTTCAGACAACTAGCTCAGTATAATCTCATTTCATTTTCTCCTCAACCCCAAGATAATATGAATCATATTTACCATAGTCTTTGGCTTTTTTTTTTAAAGGAAACTATTCAGAAATACTTGATTTCAGTCATTGCTTTACTTTGTTAAGATGCGGTGACCAAATTCATATGTGTGTGCTACAAAAGTGCACAAAAGAGATAAAGATGCAGGACATAACTACAGGCAGAATAATCATGCTACGGAGTCCGGAACCCAAGCTCTAATGCAAGAAGATATCAGAAATGCAGAGCTAATGTTAAGACGCATTGATGGAAACCCATTTCCAGCTGGGTAGATGCTAGCACGGTAATGTTAGCAATGGCACCATACACCACGGGAGGGGAAGTGTAGCCTCAGGAGAAGAGGCTACAGCAACTTTAGAGCAATTTTTAGAATGCAGAGATGGGAGGGATGCTTTGTTGGTTAGCTTTCCTCTGTGATGACAAATTAACCAAGTAGATCAGCTTAAGAAGCTTAGTTTTTGCTCATGGTTGCTGTGGTTTCGGTCCACAGTTGGTTGGCCCCACTACTTTCGAACTGTAGTTAAGGTAGAAGCAGTATGGCGTAAGGACATGACAGATGGAGGGAAACCTGCTCTTACATAGGCAAGGGGAGATGGAGGCACTGGGTACACAGGGGAAGGATGATGATGAGGAGGAGGATAAAGGAAACGGAGGATATAGCAAAGGAAGAGAAGGAAGAGAAAGGAGAGGAGGAGAGAACAGAAGAAGAGGGGAGGAAGGGGTGGAGAGGAAAGAACCCAGCACACCAGAGGTAAGATCTCCCCTTCCAGGGCACAACCTTAAAGATCTACTTTCTTCAACCACAGCCTACCTTCTTACTTCCACCAATGTGGTGTCTCGGCAACACCAGCAAGCTAGGAATTTCCCACTGGGTTACCCTATGAAGTGGTCAGCGCCCTCACTCACCACTCTCCCAAGCTCATAAGCAATCAAGTCATTAACATCTGAGATATTGGGAAGACATTTAATATCTACTTGGTCATTGGCTAACAATGTAACCATCACGACCTAGGCTGGATCTAGTCTACTCAGACATATTTTAAGGTTTTCTTCATATCAGGCTTCTTCATAATTTCAAGGGGAGCAAGACTCAAGCTGGTTCTTTTTTGATGTTTTCTGTCCAGTGCCCAGCAGACTGAGTCTAGTGTTGCTTGGAGTGTAGGGAAACCAACTGAGATCAAGAGGTTGAATTAGAATTGGATGGCTGTATTCTTGACAGATTTATGTTCGAATTTGTAGCAAAATGAAATCCTCAGAACCTGATTTTTATTTCAATGTAAATCATCTTTTCTCTTGTCACTTATCTGTAGGGTAATGTTTTAAGTTTAAATATAGGGTTTTATGTTTATTCCTGTTATATTTAATCTTTTTGGTTTGCATCCAGCTATTTCGCCTGCCAAAGACTCGGGCTGCTAAATAAGGGATACCAATCAGCTGCTTTCTATCTTCTCTCAAGACACCAGGGAACTTCAAGTTTAAAATGTATTATAAAGACTTTAGGTGAGTGGTCTAGAACAGTGGAGCACACCTCCAATTCCAGCACTCTGGGCTTGGGGGGAGGAAGGCAGGTGGAAAAGGCAGGTGGATCTCTATGAATTTGAGGCCAGCCTGGTCTAAGTATTTAGTTCCAGGCCAGCAGAGGCTACATAGTGAGACCTTGTCCCTCAAAATTAAATAAATACATCTGGCTCGGGGTTTGAAGTTTACTGCACATATTGTCCTTGTCTGGTGCCATAGTTTGAGCAGAACCCCTGTACCCAAATTGCTCATCATAATGTTATTCTTGTAGATTTCTAGGACCCTCTGGATCCTTCTATTTCCCCATTCTCCCATACTTTTCTCACCGAGAGTCCCAATAGGATGTCCTCCCCTCTATCCCATTTTCCTGATAAGTGCAGACTTTCATGGGACGTGTCCCTTGGACTAGTGCCCAAATATAATTGAGTATATACCATTTGAGTCTTTTTGCTTCTGGGTTAACTCACTCATTATGATCATTTCTAGTTCAATCCATTTGTCCACAAATTTCGGGAATTCCTTGTTTTTAATAGCTGAGTAGTATTCCATAGTGTAACCAATGGACAGGACAGTCTCTACAGTTGAGTGCGGAGTGGAGAGTGGGGACTGACTTTCACATGAACTCTGGTGCCCCATATTTGACCACGTCCCCTTGATGGGGAGGCCTGGTGGCACTCAGAGGAAGGATAGTAGGCTACCAAGAAGAGACTTGATACCCTATGAGCATATTCAGGGGGAGGAAATCCCCCTCAGGAACAGTCATAGGGGAGGGGAGTAAGGGGAAAATGGGAGGGAGGGAGGAATGGGAGGATACAAGGGATGGGATAACCATTGAGATGTAATATGAATGAATTAATAATAAAAATTAAATAAATAAACTAAAGAATTTGCTAAAGAGAGAACAGTAGAAGCTCGAGTGTTAAAGGACATGGCCACAGTGGGTAGAGACCTGAAAAAATGTGTTACATTTCATTAAACATGGTTAATGTTTCATGGGTTCTTTTTAGGAAACAATTGTCATTTTCTTAAGAATAACTGGCTATTCTCTTTTGAGAACTGGAAGTCATTTGTTCTGTTCTTGTGAGAGGTATTCAGAGCTTCTTTTTTTGATACAATGTGAAAGTTTTAAGGATGAGAATTGTGCCTCTCCCTCTTTCCCTTTTCCCCCCACTGTGTGACTACGGATCCAATACAGCATTGTACACAGAGCGGAAGTGCTCTACCACCACGCCACACCCCCATTTCTACTCAGATTATGCTTTAAGCCCAAGATACATAATAGGCATTTTGCACATCTCATAGGATGTTAACAAATGATTTAAGGGAGAACATGAGGGACAAGTATTCAATCATCTCACCAGCAGCCACTCAGCACCTCCTGTCTACCTTGCAGGATCAGAACCCCATTGATCAAAGCTATCACCTTGGCCTCCTAGAGGGAGAGGAAAAGAAGAGGCAGACACACAACAAACACCCACAAAGGTGACATTGACTCTTGTGACTCCAGATACGCATGCATCCATGATTTCAGTATTCAAACATTGCAAGATGCCTTAGAGAGAAGCCCAAAATAATAGATATCTAAAATCACTGATGTGAGTTTACACACACACACACACACACACACACACACACACACACACACACGTATATTATATACATTAGAGTTCTTTTCTTTTGTATTTATCCCTAAGATGCTTTCTGACATTTGCACATGAATGGTGCTGGTGCTAATGTCACACTTCTCTTGGGAAGCCAGAGATAAATAGTTTTATGCACTCTCCATGCACATATATAATTATTTCCATGAACCCTGCCTGCAACCTTACATCATCTGGGGCATAAAGAAGTCTACACAGGTGGGAGGCTCTGTCCTCTCAATGGAGCAATTTCCTTGGTTTTTAACTCTGCTTCCTCACTGTAAGCAGTGTGTTGACTGTTCATGAGAGGTTTTACACTTTTTTTTCGTCCCATTTATAATGACATGTTACTTCCTCGTCAGTGCAACGATATCCCAGGTTCCTGTGACACTTGCAGGTCACAGATGGGTTGCTGAGACACTGTCCTTTCCTACAAAATGGTCAGGACGTTGGAGAAGTATGAGATGAGCGCGCATGTACTCATCCGGGGACCCTGCAGGTTGGGAGCTGGTGTACTCTGTGCAGATGGAGCCAAACAAAAACCCAAGCTGCCACTGTGATCTGCACTGCTTTGCTGAGTGTGTGCTTTCAGTCCAGCGGCACAGGATGGGATTCTGGGCACAGATTAGTTTTAAAATATATTTTTCTAAATGCCTCCTTGCTCTTTCTTTTGCGTTCTTGAGTCATGTTTATTTCACACGAGTTAGATAACTGCGTGCTAATCAACTACGTTGAACCGAAGCTTCTATGTGTGGCTTGGGTACTGCCACACATAGAATTAATGAACATTTATGAGCAGGCTTTTATTCATGCAGCCTCATCTATGGTTTGGTGTACAGAAGGGCCACAAATTTTTGTTAACAAAATAAAAAAAAAATGCTTCTATATGGAAGAGGAACATTTTCAGATGCATGACCTCATCTATAATGGAACACACGGTTTAACAGGATAGCATCAAGGCTGATCAATATTCAAAAATCAAGGTTTCGTAAATCCTGTCCCGAGACTCAGCTCCTTGCTGGGGGCTGCAGGAGAAGGTGTTCTCACTAGCAGATGAAACAATTTGCATACACGCTTAAATCAAGTTTGTTTAAAATTAGAAGGCAGCATAATATATTCAAAAGTTTTCAGGCAGCACTTGCTCGGGAATCAGGGAACACACTTGATACGTTGGGTTAGGAGAGGTTTGAAATGCAAGGCTCATTCATGGGCCCCAGTCAGATGCCGAAGAATCAGATTGCCAGAACCTTCTTACGTGCAGGGCTTCAAAGGAAAGCAAAAGGACAACACATGCTTGTTCGCTGGTCTAAGAAAGCCATGGTCATGCGAGTGACAGAGTTAGACTGGTTAAACAAAGTCAAACTTTTAAATAAGTACAAAACACTATGTGCTGCTTCACAAATGAGACCCGGACTTTATATCCAAGTCTGCAACAGTGCTTCTCTTAACATGAACACACTTTACCACCCTGGCCAGAGTTTTTGACCTAGGAGTTAACAAACAAACAAACAAACAAACAAACAAACAGAAAAACCATTTTGTTTCTGCATAGAGCTTAAGGAGAGCTGATAGGAGAAGCATGACCTACAGAGGGACAGGCAGAAAACCCAGAAAATATAAAAGATCACTGAGTGTCGGCAGGGCATTCTGCCTGCTAGGCTGTCCTGTCTTGAACTACGCAGTTGATTTAAAGTTCATACCAGGCTTCAGAGACAACTGTTCCCTTGTGTTTTAGCTTTGACTTTTCAGTGACTGGATTTCTCCATGAACAGGAAAATAGCTTCAGAGGCATGGGGTCTGAGGAAAGTGCGGAGAGAGACTCCATCTCTATTCCTACTCTTTTCCTCTTTTCCTCTCACTCAGCAGGCCAGGCAGCATCCAGCCTAGGGGAAGGAGGCTGGCCTCTCTGAGGGCTTGGCCCTGCACAGAGTGGGCTGAGCTCACTTTCCTGGTGGGGCATGGATGTCTTCTTGGTCCTATCTCTCTAAAGTGACACCTTGGCTTTGCGGGAAGGCGCCTAGACACACAGCACATTGCTGGATTCATATCACAGGGGTGAGGCCAAGATCCAGCCTGCAAGGACAAACCGGTAGCGCCAACTGTTCTGGTGTAGTCTACACATGACAGTCCGAGTGAGGCCTAGCGAAGACCACCTGCCTCTTGTGCAAGGGAGGGGGTGAAGGCATGTCTTCTTTAGTACCATAGGAAGGGGCAAGCTTGAGGAGTCCGGAGAAAGCCTTTCTCAACTAGTGAGATCTTCGAAGACAACTTCATTGAAAAAAAAAATGTGTTTTGGGTGACATCCCAAAGAAATAAAACTAGAGCGTCATCTCCTTGTTTGTCTTGTGTGATGCCTCTCACATCAACTCCAGGTAGAAGAGTTGAGAAACTGATGCAAACTTCAGTTGTGAATCCCAGTTCTGGAAACAGCTCAGGAGACATTGAAATAAGGTGCAGAAAGTGATTATATCCATTCAAAAATATTTGAAGGGCTGCCTAATGCTATTTCTCCTTAGTGTCGGCATTAAAATTTTCCTTGGGAATAAGAATGAAACATATGTGGTTTATGTACTTTAGAACATTTCAAAGTATTAAAAAATAATTTACATGCTTCTAAAATAAGCTAAATAATCTTTTGGAAATACATTAATGCCGCATATAATAGGAATAAGAAAAGGACTATTTTCTGGTCTCTTGTTTTGGTTCCAAGGAGTTATCTGAAAATTTTATTTTTGTCTATGTTCAGATGTGTGAGTGTTCAAAACCCTGCCATTGGCTGTAAGACACTTCCATGCTTCAGAGAGAAACAGGCTACTGTCCAAGTTCACCTCCATGATAGTCATGTATAGACTTTCCAGCTACACAGGCCACAGTTACATATTAATAGACTTTGGGGTAATTCCAGGGCTAAACTCCACAGAAAGCCAGCAGCAGCAACAAGGAAACAAAACACCTAGATAGCTATCAGTCAGCTTTGACCCAGAGTGGCTTTAGCTCCTTCCCTACAAAGAAGATAGACTTCTTTAATAAGCACAAACACAAATATCAGGGGTGTTTGCAGCCCTCTGCTTCTGGGCTGGGACACACAGTGGACAGACATTATCCTCTGGCAGAAGAAGGACGGGACAGTGGAAAGGAAGATGGACCACCTGGCTACCAGATCAAGACTGGGACCATGGCTCCTTAGGCTTATCCATTGAGTTTTATTAGTCTAGATAACTCAATTAAAACAAAACATTGTCATCTCTAAAATGGAAATGATAAAAGCAATATTTCTTTGTGTGTGTATGTATATGTTTGTGCGATGTGCACATGTACAAATGTGTGAGTGTGTGAAGGTGTGTGTGTGCTCACGAAAGCCAAAGGTTGAGGTCTTGTGTCTTTAATCATGATCAATATTTTTTTTGTTTTTTGTTTTTTGGATAAGGTCTTTCAACAAACCTAAAGCTCATTGATTTGGCTCCTAGATTGGGTGGATAGCAGGCCACAGTGATCTGTCTGTCTCTGCCTCCTCAGAGCTGATTTTACAGACATGTGCTGCTGTGCCCAGCTTTTCACATGGAAGAACTCTGGAAGAACTGAGCTCAAGTCCTTCTGTTTGCACAGCAAGGAATAACCAAATGAGTCATCCTCCAGTAGCCAACTAATGTTTTTAAAGAATCTTTCCACAATCTCTCCCTCCCTCCCTCCTTTTCTCCCTCCCTCCCTCATCTCTCTCCTTCCCTCCCTCTCCCTCTCTTCCTTCCTTCCTCCTTTCCTTTCTTTTTTCTTTCTCTCATGTGTGCTATTCAGAGACCCCGCTGCCGAGCTCCACCCCAAGCCTTCTTCTTACTTTTTATTTCTGAGGCAGGATTTCATTAAATTACCCAGGTTGGCCTTGCAATCCCTCTGTAGTCCAGTTGGACTTGAATTTTCAACCCTCCTGCCTCAGCCTTAGTGGTAGCTAAGATCACAGAGATGGAATGCTTTTAATGGAAGCTAAATACTTGAAAAATAATAAATGCAAACTAATGTCAAGCCTTTTCTTCTTTCTTCTTTCATGCTTTGCAAAACTTCCTGTTAAGATGGAGACTATCTTACCAACCGAGATGTGGCCATGTGGAATTCATATTTTATCTCTCCATTTAAAAAAGCAACAGATTCTTGTAGGTTTCCAGGACCCTGTGGATCCTTCTATTTCCCCATTCTTCCATGCTACTCTCACCTAAAGTCTCAATAGAATGTCCTCTCCTCTGACCCACTTTCCTGGTAAGTAAAGTTTTTCATGGGACGTATCCCTTGGACTAGTGTCTCGATATAAGTGAGTATATACCGTTTGTCTCTTTTTGCTTCTGGGTGAACTCACTCATTATGATAATTTCTAGTTCAATCCATTTGTCCACAAATTTTGGGAATTCCTTGTTTTTAATAGCTGAGTATATATAGGGGGAGCATATATAGGGGGAGGAGGTCTCCCTCAATCACAGACATAGGGGAGGGGAGAAGGGGGGAAGTGGGAGGGTGGGAGGAATAGGAGGATACAAGGGAAGGGCTAACAATTGAGATGTAATATGAATAAATTAATAAAAATGAAAAAAAGCAATGGCTTATGGAAAGGAAAATGTCTACAGACTTTTATAGCACTCGATATGAGAAGACAAGCAGTCGTATATCAGCCACGTACTTAAGCCCAGGTCAAACTCTGAGCATCAGATACAGCAACACTGGTCTCATTCATACCAGGGCTTATTGCAGGTACTGTGAGGAGCGGGGAGGCAGATGGTTGCCCTCAGTGAGAAGAGGATCAAAGGGCAGGCACTTCTCCTTTGCATCTCTAATCTGCCAGTGATAATGGAGGGCTGTGTTCTATAAAGCTATCACTCCTTCACTTCCTTTAATCATACCAAGTCACTTCCTTTCATTTTAGCTGTAACTGCTCACCATCTTCACCTGATGGGCTTGGGTTGAACACCTTTCAGCTCATGTATAGGTGAGACACACCAACTAAGCAGACATTTTCACTATGACTGACAGCTCATAGGAAAACCCAGCATCACAGTCAAAAGACCAACTGCCTGCTACTTGAATGAAGTCTCCAGATTGTTTTTACACCATGAAAAGTTCCTCAGTTGTTTCTGCATGAGCACATGTGGCTTCAAGCATGTATATGTTTTTATATCTATCTATTTCATATCTTTCTATATTCTAATGTTTTTGTTTGAATGAGGTGATGAGAAAGACAATCAGAGGTGAGGGGAGAAGCTATCACAGTGCTTGGCCATGCAGGAGAGCAGTGAACTCTGGATGCCAACAAGAACTGCTCTCAACCCAAACATTCCCAGCTGTAGTTCTTAACTCTACTTTTATACATTTTCCTCTGCTCCTTAAGGAGTCATTTATGCCAAAACTTGTTTTTAGTCTACTTAATACTTATTTTATTCCATTTCCCTTCTCTTCTTCTGTATGCTCTTAAATTACTAAAGTATTTGAATGCAGTTTAACAAAGCAATTCAAGTACTTATTTGTAAAAGCTTACTGATTTTATTTGTATGTGTGTATTTGTGTAAATGAATCTATGTGCACCAAGTGTACACAGGAGCCTGTGCAGAGCAGAAGAAGGCATCAGATTCCCTGGAACTAGCGTTACAGGCAGTTGTGAACCTCTGTGTGATTGCAGGAAATGGAACTCAGGTTCTCTGCCAGAGCATCAAATGCTCACAGCTGCAGATTCATCTCTCCGATCCCCCATTCTTATTGTAAAAATGATATCAAAACCCCAAGAGTCCAGAAGAGACACATGTGTCTTCATTTTCTTTTTTTTTTTGTCTTTCTTTTTTTTTTATTAATTTATTCTTATTACATCTCGATTGTTAGCCCTTCCCCTGTTTCCTCCCATTCTTCCCTCCCTCCCATTTCTCCCCTTCTCCTCTCTCCTACGTCTGTGACTGAGGGAGACCTTCTCCCCCTATATATGCTCTCAGAATATCAAGTCTCTTCTTGGTAACTAGCTATCCTCCCTCTGAGTGCCACCAGGTCTCCCCATCCGGGGGACATGGTCAGAAAAGGGGCACCAGAGTTCGTGTGAGAGTCAGATCTCATTCTCCCCTCAATGGTGGAGAATATCATGTTCGTCGGCTAAGTCTTGGTAGGGGTTCGAAGCTTACTGCCTATATTCTCCTTAGCTGGTGCCTTAGTTTGAGGAGGACCCCAGGATCCAGATCTGCCTGTCATAAAGTTCTTCTTGTAGGTTTCCAGGACCCTGTGGGTCCTACTATTTCCTCTTTCTTCCATGCTACTCTTGCCTAAAGTCTCAATCAGATATCCTCTCCTCTGACCCACTTTCTTGGTAAGTAAAGATTTTCATGGTACGTATCCCTTGGACTAGTGTTTTGATATAAATGAGTATATACCGTTTGTCTCTTTTTGCTTCTGGGTGAACTCACTCATTATGATAATTTCTAGATGGCCGAGAAACACTTAAAGAAATGCTCGTCCTCGTTAGTCATCAGAGAAATGCAAATCAAAACGACACTGAGATTCCATCTTACACCCATCAGAATGGCTAAGATCAAAAACTCAAATGACACCACATGTTGGCGAGGATGTGGAGAGAGAGGAATACTCCTTCATTGCTGGTGGGAATGCAAACTAGTACAACCACTTTGGAAAGCTATCTGGTGCTTTCTCAGAAAAATGGGAATAGGGCTTCCTCAAGACCCAACCATCCCACTCCTTGGAATATACCCAGAAAATGCCCTACCACATAACAGGGACATATGCTCAACCATGTTCATAGCTGCTCTATACATAATAGCCAGAACATGGAAACCGCCTAAGTGTCCCTCAGTAGAAGAATGGACTAAGAAACTGTGGTATATTTACATGATGGAATACTACTCAGCGTCTTCATTTTCTATCTCAGCCTCTCAGAGTCATTATCCCAACCAAACATGAGAAACATGTCACCATGTCTTGCCATTCCTGGTCACAGCATGCTCTCAGGAGAAGAGAAGGATCCTGGGGCACAAAGACTGGCTTGCACACCCAAGGGAGAGCTTTGCTCTTATTAAAAGTCTCATGGAATAGAACCAGGGTGTTTATTTATTTTTTTTTCTGAATACTAATCACACTTTATATAAGCATATTTAACCCTCACAAGACCTTACAATTCTTATTTGATAAGCTACAGAAATAATTCATGAAAGTATCATCTTCAATTGTCATTTAAGCAGTAATAAATCTTATGCTCAAGGAGTTTAAGACACCTGTGCTCCTTGTCAGGGCTGCAGCTGGGACCCTAAGCATCACAGGTGGTCTTTCAAGTCTTTTCATATAACCACGATCTCACACATCCTCTCTTTCCCGTACATTTACAGATTATTCCAAAATATGTCAAAGCGTGTTAGGAAAGTGAGTGTTGCAGCCAGAAGCCTGAATGAAGCCACTGTCCGTGCTACTGTAGCCGTACAGCATTTTACTTGCTTACTCCCTTTTGAACCAGGGTGTTTAAAGGTGCGTGTGCTCACCAGTGAGCAGAGCAGAAGGTAAGTCATAATTTACAGCATTTCTTTCTAAATAGTCTCAAGATCTTTGCACAACTTCCCCTGTTAGAATAAACAAAATGAATGATTGGTAACCACCCTGACAATAAAAATGTGCTGGGTGACAAAAAAATAAAACAAAGTCCTCTTATGGTGACGATGGCACTGGTGACTTTATGCTGTTGTGAAGCCAAATCAAGAGAAATAACCCTCAGATTTCTGCTCAGAAACATGGGTGTGGGGCAGAAGAAAGGGAGAGAAAAGTGAGTCAGACAGTACAATCATTTCCAGCAGAGCCTTTTCCTAAGAAATATGTCAATGGGACTAAAATATCAGATCTGTTATCCCAACAAGAAATAAAGTTACAGGGCCGGAGAGATGGCTCTGAGGACAAGGACACTTGCAATGCGAACACAAAGACCTGTGTTTGAGTCCCCAGGGCTCATTTAAAGCTGATGTGACACCAGTAACTCCAAGATGGAGACTTGGTGGAGACAGGAGGATCACTAGAGCGTACTGTCAGTCAGCCTAGGGGCGAGCTCATGCATTCCAGGGTTAGCAGAGATCCTATCGTGAGGAACTAAGGCAGAGCGTGATAGAGAAGGGTGCCCAGTCTTCTCCTTGGTGCGCATGTGCACAGAGGCGTGCACTCGCACGTAACACATACAAATGGTAAAGTGTTCCACCTCACATGGTGTGGGTCCTCTCTACCCTAGTTAATCTTCTCCCCAGATGCCCTCAAAGCCCCACCCGGATAAGCAGCTCCTTCATGATCCTAATTACGGTCAAGTTGACAACACTCATATTTTGGTTTTTGATTTTTGATAAAGGGTCTCAGAGAGACCAGGCAGGCTTGAAATTCACTATGTAGCCAGGGATGGCCTTGGCCTTCTGATCTCCCTGACTCCAGCTCTCAACTCCTGGTATTGCAGGGTTGTGCCATATTGTCCTGGCACCAGAGATTAACCATTACTGTCTACATCTGATGACTGCCATGTTCCAGACCCCACTGAGCCATTTATAATACAGTTATGTACACATTCATATAGATATTTAACATGAAATACAAAACTCATATTTACATTACATGCATGTGTCCCATATGATTCATTCACACAAGAGGCCTGCCAGGATGCCAATTTCACACTTCCAAGTAAAATAGATGATCTCACGTTTCCAAGGAAAATGTATATTAGGTAATCCATTGCTCTAAAGTATGGTGACATCCCAGAGGGAACATCTCATGGTTCACAGTAAGCAGTTATCAACCTGTGGGGTGCACCCATAGGAAAAAACATATTTCCCATGGTCTTAGGAACCAAGACACCACTCTGTGGCAATGTTATAGTTATGAAATAGCAACGGAAATACTTTTATGGTTGGGGGGGTCACCACAACACAAGGAACTGTGTTAAAGGGTCACAGCATTAGGGAGGCTGAGAACCACTGCTCTGGAGAGGGAACAGCTTCTCTAAAGGTCACAGGAAGATTGTTGATCATCAGTTTGTGTTGAAGGCAAAGGCACAAGGGGCATCTGCAGAGATAAACTGAGGGAAGTCCTTCCTCAGTGCCACCTCACCAAGTGTCCCATAAAGTAACTGCACATGATGCTCGTAGCCTGCAGTCACAGTGAGCTCACAGCTTGCATACACATACACGCTATTTGGGTGAGTTATACTGACTTTTTGCTGAAGTATGGAGCATAGAGGGGTGGACCCAGTAATTCAGATGAGAGAAAATAATGGTGCTTTGGATTAGGATGGTTGTGGAAAAACAGTACCTATGCATTATAAACCAGTCACTTTCTGTAATGAATATACAGGGATAAAAAAGATGGAGGCAGGGGACATAGCTCAGTCAGTAATGCATCTGCCAAGCAAGTCTGATTTTGATTCCAGGAACCTGGATGGAAAAGGAGAGCATGTTGTTGTGTTTGTATTCCCAGCATTGGAGCGAACAAAGAAGATCCCTTAAGTTTGCTGGCTACCCAACTTTACTTACTCAGTGACTCACAGGACACAAACAAAACAAAACAAAACAACAACAACAACAACCCAGTGTGGACAGTGTCTGAGGAACAACTTCTAAGGCTGGTCTGTGGCTTCCATACACACATGCATAGTCACCTGCCCACATGTATGCATGTGTGTGCACACATGCACACACACAGATAATGTGAGAAAATAATACATTCAGTCAGGGAGGTATCAAAGTCTGTGGGCAGCACAAGAGTTTCTGTGGTCTGGAATGTTGGGTGAGCTGATCTGCAGTACATATAAGCTCTGCCAACCAGAGAATGCATTAGGAAGCCCCCAGCCCCTGCCTGCTAACTGAGGCCACACCATGCTTGGGCTTCTAGGTAAATTTTTCAGAACTAGAGACATAGGAGGCAATGTCTTGGGAACTTTCCAACTGAGCTTAGCTGTTTTTCTACAGGAAGAAAACAAAGGTAGTGGTGAAACAGCATTCAAAAAGGCAAGTGCTCAGGGCAGATTTGATCCAGCAATGCTCTTCACAGAGGCTCAGGGAACACCACAGAAGACCAAGCAGAAAGAAAGAGTCAGAAGATGGTGATGGATGCCGTGAAGACATGACTGATGCATATATTAACTCACGGGAGCTTTGTTACCTACCTAGGATCAAACCAGTTAAAAATTGCAGCACAGAATGGGGGAGGGGAGCCCCTGGGGCCTCACCTTTAATTGAGGATCTATCAGCTACTGGGTGAGGCAGAGTTACTTTTCTCCAGGAGTGTGGCTACTGGCAGGTTGCCTACACCCCTGTGGATGACACCACACCTACAGGCAGCACTAAATGGCTCAGTGTCTTAAAAAGTTTAAAAAAATTGTAAAATGAAAAAAATGTTTCTTTCTTATGAGATGATGTTACAGGTTAAAGTACATATTCTAGCAGGCCAGTTGCCTGCTGTTATTCTGAGCCTACAGGGCACAATGTCTTCTCTAAATTGAATTTCTCAAGTGCATACAGTCACAAGTGACAATTTCACGAATTAGCAAGTTGGCACACTTTGCTCTATCTGGCTGGATCCCAAGTGTATCGTATACAAAGTCTGGCTTCTCTTAGTGTACAGTTTAGCTTCACTGTGCTCTGTCGCTGCAAATTAAAAGCTGTAGCTATTTAATGATATGTGGTTGCAAAGTGTCTGGGTTTAAAACAAATCTTATATATGTTGGATGTTTCCACATACTTTGTAAGTGTGGTGTGTGTGTGTGTGTGTGTGTGTGTGTGTGTGTGTGTGTGTATGTGTGAGAGAGAGAGAGACAGAGAGAGAGAGAGACAGAGAGAGAGAGAGAGAGACAGAGACAGAGAGAGAGACAGAGAGACACACAGAGAGAGAGAGACAGAGAGAAAGAGAGAGAGAGAGAGAGAGAGAGAGAGAGAGAGAGAGAGAGAGAGAGAGAGAGAGAGAGAGAGAGAGAGAGAGAGAGAACATACATTTCTGCAGGTGCATGTGCACATGTGTGTATGAAGGCCAGAGGTTGAAGTCAGATATGTCCCACAAATACTCTTACCATGTCCACTGACTGAGGCTGCTCTCTCACTGAAAGCCAAAATTCACTGATTCAGCTACTCTAGCCAGCCACCTTGCCCTGGGGATTCTGTGTCTCTGTCTTCAGAGTGTTGGAGTGGTAGCAAGGCTGTCAGGAACATTAGCATTTGGGTGGACCCTGGGGATCTCATCTCTGGTCCTTATACATGTGTGGGAATGCCTTACCCACTAAGCCATCTCCTCAGTTCCTACATTCTCTTTTATACAGTGGGCACAGGATTATGGCAAAGAAGCCCCAGCCATCTCTTGGACTTGTATTATTCTTGATCTCCTTTAAGTAGTTCTTCTGATTTCAATTCAGAATAACAAAGCCAGTAAACACCCTCAGTGCACACCTGGGCT